>NC_061122.1:50609581-50761976 GCF_002878395.1 Capsicum annuum
AGGACTGATCTTAGGGGTCACCCGTAAGATTAGGACTGACTCCACAGCCATTGTTTGTACCCATGGCAAGGTACTAGCACTCTTTTAACTGGGGTAACAGGTTGGACCCCTATCAGCTCAGATTTAGGGCATGTCAGTTAGATGATTACCTTCTACAGTTTCAGTTTTAGTCTCAGTAGAGAACTCTATTCTGTCTACAGAATCAGGACTATTAGACACAGTCACCCAGTTATCAGTAATTTAGTTATAAGTAATCTCAGATATCCGTTACTTAGTTATCAGAATTCAGTACTCAATTTTAGTATAGATCTCAAATATAATATATATGCAGATACGTAATATTGCATACTCAGTATTTGTAGTAGTTTCAGTTATCCATGTACTCATATTAAGTTATTCTATATCATTCAGTCAGTTACTGTTCATGCATATGAACCCTTATATTCAGCCTTACCTCATCTAATATATCAGTACATTCCACATACTGACGCATACTCTCTCTTTGTCCTATGATGCCTCATATCATAGGTTCGGACACTTATGTTCCTGACCGCGTTTAGACAGATTCAGTTAGCAGTAGCAGATTCAGTAGTGAGTTTTCATTTATCGAGGATATTCTATTATTTCAGTATTTCATTAGCTTCAGTATTTTATTAGTTAGAGTAAGTTGGGGGCTTGTTCCATCAACTCTACAGTCAGACAGTTCAGTTAGAAGCTTTTCAGACTTGACTTGTTCAGACAGTATTTAGATTTCAGATGTTTTATCAAATGTTATTATTATTAGTAATAAGATTATGAACCTTATGGCATTTTAGCCTAACTTTCGCATTATTTTAGTATTATTATTTAGTGCTCACAGCAGGTACCAGTAGTAGGTTAGCTTGTGGTCCTTTAGGGTCGTAAGCACCGTGTAGAGTCTGAGGTACAGACTCGGGCTGTTACATTTTCCTCTCTTGCTTATATGCTTCTTGATGAGTCAAATTGGACTCCATCACCCCTGCATTTCCTCGGGACCAAAACCATCTTTACTCGAGTAAAAAATCTCCATCAAATTTACCTAGAGGTTGGTATACACTGATATACTCCATATATACGAGATTTACAGGTCAAAGATGATTGTCCTAAGCCAATATTTGACGTGTTATAAAGTTGGGCACAAGCATATGAGGTTTTTTATGCTAATATACAATGTATATACATGAAAACGTAGAGAAATATGGATGATATACAGATGGTATACACTTTAGAAAATGGACCCAAAGACCATAATTCAAATTTCATAAAGAATGGGTAGCTTTGTTGATGGGCCAATTAAGGGCCCAATTTCAATTCTTGTATTATTTGTGTAGCTTGTACTGTTTATTTGTGTTAACTAACATTTTAATCAATTAACCTAGACAAATCCTTTAAAAGTGTTATCATTTTATTTTATCTTAGTTTCCTTAATTAATAATTCCTTAACCTAATTCATATTGTCTATAACGGATTAAATTGGTTTCTTTATTCTTTTTCTTAAAACAAGTCTTTTAAAGATTAAGTATTTTGTTTGTTTTGTTCATAATATTTATCATATTATCTCATGTATCTTGACTTGTGTGTCTGCTATAGTATATTCGTGACTTGCACCGCTCCTTATTATTTGTTTTGCTGTCCTTGGTGCCAAGCCATTAGTGTGCTCCATTTTTCTTACTGTTAGTTTTGTCCTTACCTTGGTTTTATTTTTTCTCTCTATTTGAGTTTAGTTTTGTTTCTTGATTATTTCTTCTAATTTGTTTGAGCCTTGTATTTCCTGCAACTTCTTTGTTACTATCATTATTTATATTTTCTTATATTTTCTTATAGTAGTGGTTGTGGGTGTTAATGGCTGGGTAGGGTCATGTCTGAGGGGGTTGGGGTCGGGGGCTATTGTGGGGGCCGGGGAAGAGGAAAGGATGGGGGTAGAAGGGAGGCTAAGGTTTGGCGTTAGGAGCGATAGAGGAAGATGTGATGATATATTTGGTAGGCTGAGGGTTGGGTCTTGGAATATAGGGACTTTTCAGGGTAAGTCCACAGAGCTTGTGAATATTCTTAGAAAGAGAAGGATTAATATTACATATATTTAAGAGACCAAGAGGGTAGGGTCTAAGGCTAGGGATGTGGATAGTTACAAACTTTGGTAATCTGAGAGTGAGAGGCGTATGAATGGAGTTGGCATCTTAGTAGATGAAGAGCTTAGAGGTCAGGTAATGGAGGTTAAGAGGATCAGGGATAGGTTGATGACTATTAAGTTGGTCATTGAGAGTTTACCCTAAATGTGTGTAGTGTTTATGTGCCGTAGGTGGGCTTGGATGAGGAGGAGAAGATGCAGTTTTAGGAGGCTTTGGATTAGGTGGTGAGAGGCGTGCCTAGCTTGGAGAAGATTATTGTAGTAGGAGATTTCAATGGGCACATCAAAGAATTATCGGAAGGCTTTGGTGATGTGCATGGTGGTTTTGGTTTTGGAGAAAGAAGGATGATAACCTAATCACCTTTCGAAGCGCGATAGCCAAGACCCAGATTGACTTTTTGTTGCTTAGAAAAGGGGATAAGGTGTTATGTAAGGATTGTAAGATCATCCTGGGTGAGAATCTTTTGACCCAGCATAGGCTCTTGGTTATGGATTTGGGTATAAAGAAGGATAGGAAGAGAAGGGGTGAGAAGTGTAGGACTAGAATTAAGTGGGGCGGCTTGACACCAGTGAATGCATGGGATATAAGGAAGAAGTTAGCGGGAATAGGGGTGTGGGAGTGTAGGGGGGACGTGGATAGTATGTGGGATAGGGTGGCTAGGTGCTTCAGGGAGAATGCTAGTGAGGTGTTGGGTATTTCTAGGGGCCGGTTCGGGCATCATCGGGGGGATTGGTGGTGGAATGAAGAGGTTAAGAAGAAGGTAGAGACCAAGAAAGGGGCGTATGCTAAGTTGGTTGAGAGTAAGGATGAAGAAGAGAAGCGGGTAAATAGGAAAGAGTTCAATTTAGCTAGGAAGGAGGCTAAGTTAGCAGTTACGATGGCTAAGACGGTAACATTTGAGATCTTGTATGCGGGGTTACAGGGGGAAAGATGGGGAAAAAAGTTGTTTAGACTCGCTAAGGCTAGGGAGAGAAAGGGTCATGACCTCGATCAGGTGAAGTGCATTAAGGGAAAGGATGGTACAGTATTAGTGGAGGACGGCCACATTAAGAATAGATGGCAGTCATATTTTCATAAGCTCTTGAATGAAGAAGGGGATAGAGTTATTGTGTTAGGGAAGCTGGAGCACTAAGAGGAGTGTCGGGATTTTAGTTATTGTAGACGTTTTAAGGTAGAGGAGGTTAGAGAAGCTGTTCACGGGATGCGAAGGGGTAGGGCGACGGGGCCTGATGAGATACCTGTGGATTTTTGGAACTTTTCTGGCGAGGCTGATTTAACGTAGTTGACTGAATTATTTAACAAAATTTTCAAGATGGGGAAAATGCCTGAGGCTTGGAGGTGGAGTACTATGATCCCTCGTTATAAGAACAAGGGTGACATTCAAAGTTGCAATAACTATAGGGGTATTAAGTTATTGAGTCACTCTATGAAGATTTGGGAGAGAGTAGTCGAGGTGAGGATGAGACGGATAATGTCTATTTCAGAGAACCAATTTGGATTTATGTCCGGACGCTCGATGAAGGAGGCAATTCACCTGGTGTGGAGGCTGGTGGAACAGTATAGGGAAAGAAAAAAGGACCTGCACATGGTGTTTATCGACTTGGAGAAGACATATGACAAAGTCCCCAGGGAGGTGCTTTGGAGATGCTTGGAGGTGAGTGGAGTCCCGGTGGCATATATCAGAGCAATTAAGGACATGTATGATGGAGGTAAAACCCAGGTGAGGATGGTGGGAGAAGACTCAGAGCATTTCACTGTCTTGACAAGATTGAATCAGGGATCTACTCTTAGTCCCTTTTTGTTTGCTTTGGTGATAGATGTGTTGACGCGGCGTATTTAAAGAGAGGTGCCTTGGTGTATGCTTTTTGCAGATGATGTAGTTTTGATTGATGAGACGCGGGGGGGTGTGAATGATAAATTAGAGGTGTGGAGACAAATTCTTGAGTCTAAAGGGTTCAGGTTGAGTAGGAGCAAGACAGAATATTTGGAATACAAGTTGAATGACATGAGGTTGGAGAATGAGGTGGTAGTGAAGTTGGAATCATAGGTGGTACGTAAGAGGGATAGCTTCAAGTATCTCGGGTCCATGATTTAGGGTAACGGTGAGATTGACGAGGATGTCTCGCACCGTATTAGGGCGGGATGGATGAAGTGGAAGCTCACTTTGGGGGTGTTGTATGATAAGAAGGTGCCGTCCAAGCTTAAAGGAAAATTCTACAGGGTGGCAGTCCGTCCGTCCATGTTGTATGGAGCGGAGTGTTGGCTAGTTAAGAACTCCCACATTCAAAAAATGAAGGTGGTGAAAATGCGGATGTTGTGTTGGATGTGTGGGCTGACTAGGGGGGATAGAGTTCAGAATAAGACTATTAGGGAGAAGGTTGGTGTGACTCCAGTGGAAAATAAGATGCAAAAAGTCCAATTGAGATAGTTCGGACACGTGATGAGAAGGGGCATGGATGTCCCGTTTTGTAGGTATGAGAGGCTAGCTTTGGATGGTTTTAGACAGGGTAGGGGTAGGCCAAAGAAGTACTGGGGAGAGGTGATTAGGCGGGACATGGAGCAGATACAACTCACTGAGGACATGACCCTAGATAAGAAAATCTGAAGGACGCGAATTAGGGCAGAAGGCTAGGGTCAGTTTGGGTCGCTAGTGTAGGGCATTACTTGGTGGGGGTATTATTCTTGTTGTGATACCTTGTTTCATGCTTTATTACGAATCTATTTACTTTTCTCTGTTTACTATTACTTGTGGGTGTCGTATTTATGTTATGACATCTTGTTCCATGCTTTACTATGAATTTATTTATTATTCCGTGTCTCGAGCCGAGGGTCTATCGGAAACAACCTTTCACTTCTTTAGAGGTAGAGGTATGGACTGCATACATCTTACCCTCCCCAGACCTCACCATGTGGGAATACACTGGGTTTGTTGTTGTTGTTGTTTTTAGATTAAAGAAAATTTTTCAAACTCTAAGAAACTAATTTATTTTGAAAAAACAACTTTTCCAAAATAATTAGCGAAGCGCTTTTAATTAAATACTCTCTTAATATTTTATCTCTACATAATGGACTTTTTCTATAATAATTAATAATAAGAAAATAATTTCGTAATCTTTTCTTTCTCCGCGAAAGCAAATCATTTTCCTTTTAAATTCAAAATATTGCAATTTAGTTTAATTCAAATAAATTATTTTCTCCTTTAAATAAAGAAATATCATTTTTCAATGTTTTAACAAATAATTTTAATATTTTTTTATAAAATCAAGTCTTTGTGAAAATTAGCCACTTTTTGTTAGTTAAGTGAGTTCTTTTTGGAAAACCATTTTAAATGGATGCTCCTAAGTGCCTTAAAAACCTTCTTAGGGAATTAATTAAACCCTTACTAATTATCTCTAGTTTTAAAGGTTGATTTCTGTTTTTGAACCTTTGAGACTCTTTTAAGTTTTTTTTTTTTAATTTTTTCTATAAAAATCAAGTGACGACTCTATGAATTTTCTTAAAATTTTCAAAATCTTCTTAAATTTTTTAAAATAGTTTTAAAGAGATCAAAACCATTTTCTCGCCAAATGAAATTCAAAAGGGATAAAACAACACTTATATTCAAGATAGGTCGTTCGCCTTGCAATGAGATGTGTTGGACCGTCACTCCGTTCAAAATGGTTGTGCAAATTGGTTCAATTATCTCAATACAGCATGTTCAAATAGGTTTGCAACAATTTACACTTGTGTAATGCTACGTTTACAACTAATTGTTTGTTTGAGTTATTGTCGAGAGCATCCAAAAAGATGAAATTCTAAAATCAAAACTCCAGGTGTGGACGACTCCAAAAAGGATGCAACACAATGTGGAACTTTTTCTCAGCAGCGAACTGGGACATAATCTGAAGAGGAATATCAAACTCTTCGGACGCAAGCTGAGGGACGACTTTCACCATCAAACCAAACCCCTATCAGAAGGCATGTGGGTATTTTGGGATGTTTTTGGTTTCAGTTTCACCTCTGGGGCAGTTCTAAACTCGCACCAGAGGTAGTTTTCCTCTTCTTTGAAAATCAGGTGCCAACACACCTAGAGCTTTGGAAATTATGTCCATATAGATCTTAGTTGTGGATGTAAGGGGCCCCACATTAGTGATTGAGATAAATGCAAGTCTCTTTTCCATAACTCGACATATTTTTCACTCATCCATAAGCCAAAGATTGTCTAAAATAAAAGACTATCTTTTATACCGATCGAGTCAAAATACAAGCAGTCTGATTTCCTGAATCATTGGGATAGGTAGGTTGGGCTCTATGTAGAAAACTCGACTACATTCCAACCTTCCTCCGATCCTTTAATTCCCTAGCTTTTCAATTTCACCAAAATTCGAAACTCGAAATAGCTTCTAAATTCTTTAAAAATTGTGCTTTAAAATCAAACTTTATGAACTACAAGTGGCCTGAATTTTCATGTAACTTGAGATATTTAGAAAACCCTATACTGGGGTCCGGCCATAACCCCCTAAAACTTGAGCAAAAACCAACCTCTTTCGAGAAACGAATTTGTGGTCGGATAAAAATTAGGAATGTCAAACTTCTTTTGTCTAGTGTTGCATCTATCCACCCAATCCAAAGAGAGGAAACAGTTGTTGACACCTAATTTTAACCTTCTACGATTAAATTTAATTTTTGAGTTTCTTTGATTTAAATAAAATTACAACATTTGTTTTATTCGGATAATCAAACTTTTTCAAAATATTTATCTAGGTAATTTAATCATTTTGGGTAACAATTATTTACGAGACCATATCATTTTATTACTTAAATAATTATTTTATTGAAAATTTTGATTTTTCAATCAAGGGTTGTCCCTAAAATTAACTATGGGTAAAAAATTAATTAAAATATATTTTCATTCTCAAAAATAATTTATTCAAAAATATTTGTTTAATTTTATTAAATCAAGAAACTCGAGATTAAATCGGTTATAAATTTGTATCAGATTGCAACTAAATTTAGCCAAAATTATTAAAATTTTGACCATAATTGAAACAATGGTCACAATTCCAATGTAATTGACTAATCGATTTTTAATTTGGCTAAAAATTAAAATATTTTGGCTAAATGCTAAATTAATTGGGGTTATTTTTCTAATAACCCCCCCAAAAAAATTTAACTCAAAAAATAGCCCCTTTCACGTTTTTGGGGCCATTTCTACAAGCCCAAAACCACAGCCCAATTCCATTTTTTCTTTTTAGCATATAACCACCAGCCCAAAAGAAACGAAATAAAATTCCCCCAGCCCACTCTGCCAACACCTGTAGCCCAGCCCACACTCTTATACACTTAATCCCTCTTATTCAATAACAAACACACACAACAGCTTCAACAAATGAATAATTCAACTACTCAGCCATAATTTCAATGCTCAATAATACAACAACGGCAATAAATAACTCAGCAACATTCGTACAATTCCTCATCCCAAATTTGATTCAAATTTTCTAACTTATTTTCCGTTCTTACCCCTCCGATTTCACCCTAAAATAATTCAAAAATTCTTTATAAATACCCAACTAAGTAGAGAGAAAGGGGGAGAACTTTTTGCGAGGGAAAATTGAGCATTTTGGGGGAGCACTCCTCTAATCTCACTTAACCAAGACGTTCTCAGTGAAATTTGTGTAAATTCGTTGTAATCGTCTAAATTCTGATTCAACGCTGGTAAGTTCAAGCTGAGTTTTGGTGGTGAAAATTCATTGTGACAGACTTGTAGCCCTAGTCCGCTGACCAAAAATCGGTAAGGGCTCCATTTTTTTTTTAGCATTACTATCTTTAAGTGGTAAATTTTTTCGTCGTTATGAATTTTGATGTGGCTAGAACGCGATGAATCTCCATGGAATTTTGATTATTTGGATTGTGTTTTCTGAGAATGAGATAGAAATCTTGTTTTGGAAGTCGGAGTATTTTTTTGTTGTTGTGATATCGGCGCAGCCATGACTTTGTTTTTACAATGTGCAGACACGAGTTGTTATAAAAAATGAACAATTATTCTTTCGATTTCTGGTTCTTTGCCTAAAGTGTTCGTGTATATGCCCATAATATTCATGTATATGTCCGAAATGTTGTAGTTAGAGCCTAAACTGGTGTTGGTAATTGTTAGTTGTGGGTGGTAAGTACCACTTGATTTTGTAACGTCTTAATCATTCTCAAATACTATGAGTCAGAAGTGTACTCAAATGGTCTTAGAATAGAAGTTTTTCTTTTCTCTCTAATCATACTCAGTGTACTCAAATGGTCTTAGAATAGGAGTTTTTCTTTTCTCTCTAATCATACTCTATTTAATATTAATCATTATTGCAAATTCTTGGCTTGAGTTTTCAAGTTCGATGTTGTCTCCTCATTGTCTTTCTATTAAACTTAAACCTATAGTATTTGAATTTGTTTTAAAAGATAACAAATTCTTGTTGGTATAATGGATTGGCTGCAAATCTGCATTCTCTACTATTATTTTTGTCTACTTTTCATTCGTGTAACTATCTTTTAAGATTACAATCTGTCTATATTTTTGTATTCTGTTGGACCTAAAATTTTCATGATCACCTAAAATCAACATCATAAAACTTGAAAAAATAAAATTAGGGAGTGTGTTTTTGCTTGATTCATATTTTGATGCATTGTGTTTGGTTGTATTGTGCTTGGTTCCTGCTTGCTCACTTTCTTTGTGTTGTTTGTGCTATTTTGAATTTTCTTTAGCACATGATTTATATCTTATGTGTTTGATTATTATGGTTTGTCTAAATCGGCATTTTGTATACTAGTTTGCTCGTTGTATTATTAGACGCATACAAATCCTTCTCTCTTCTTCTCTTTATCTGAACTCTTCCAGATGTGTCCAATGGGACTCCCCACATCCTTGCATTTGAACGCCGTCGATTCGAGCCTCATTAAAATCCGAATTTGGGCTGATATAAACAGTATAGCACAAGTATACCAGCTGGTATACACTGATATACAGAACGTATACATAGAAAACAGTAGCTGCACATTATTACACCATTTATGATGGAAAGTGGGGGGGGAAATAAGCATTCTTCGATTCTGATATATATTGTATATACAGTGATATATACAAAAACATTGAAACTTAAGATATTGATATACAGATGGTATACATTTCAGAAAATGGACCCAAAGTCCATAATTCAAAGCCCCCCAAAAGGACAGCTTTGTTGATGGGCCTATTAAGGGCCAATTTCAATTCTTGTATTATTTTTGTAGCTTGTATTGTTTATTTGTGCTAACTAACATTTGTAAATTAATTAATATAGGTAAATTTTCTAAGGTATCGTCCTTTTATTTTATCTTACTTTCCTTTACTTAATCCATAATTTCTTCACCTAATTTGTCATATTTGAAAAAATGGATTAAAATGGCTTCTTCCATTTACTCCTTAAAACAAGTCTTTTAAAAATGAATATTTCATTTTTAGATTACATTTATTTTGTTCATATGATTAATTGTTTATATGAATTGAAGTAATTTTCTCCGAACCTAAGAAACTAATCTCCAAATCTAAGAAACTAATTTGTTTTGAAAATCAACTTTTTAAAAATTAGCGAAGCATTTTTAACTTAATATTCTCTAAATATTTTTTTTCAAAGGTATTATCTATTACATAATCGACTTTACTATAGTAATAAGAAAATAATTTCAATTTCTTCTTCTTTTTACAAAAGCATAATTTATCTTCCACTTAAGTCTGAAAAATTGTCTTAGTTTAATTCAACTAGAATATTTCTCGTTGTATAAATGAAACCTTTTTGAATTTTTAAAATAATTTTAATACTTTTTTTTTTAATAAAATCAAGTTTTTTTAAAAATTAGCCACTTTTAGTTAGTCAAGTTAGTTCTTCTTTGGTAAACCGTTTTAAACGGACGTTCCTAAGTGCCTTAAAAACCTTCTTAGGGCGTTAATTGAACCCTTACCCATTATCTCTAGTTTTAAAGGTTTACTTCTATTTTTGAACATTTGAAACTCCTTTTTCTTGATTTTTTTCTATAAAAATCAAATGGCGACACTGTGGATTTTCTTAAAATTATTTCAAAACTTTCTTAACTCTTTTGAAATAGATTTAAGATGATCAAAACCATTTTCTCCCCAATAGAAATTTGAAAGGGATAAAGCAGTACTCTAATGTATCCGAAACCATTCTGAAAATACTGAGACTAAGTAAACAACTAAGTTTTTGGGTATTCATAACTCCCAAGACTAGATAGCATTAACAATAGAAACATACTAAAGCTTCAAAAGCATAACAAGTAGTCATTGTTCAAAAATTTAACTCTTAGGCATTTCATCAAACACATGTGGTCATGAGTTAAAGCATGGAAAGTAGTTAAATCATGTGATATTAGCATGCTTGCACTATGAAAATCATGAGTTAAGGATTCAACATGCAAATATCATCCAACGTGGTATAAAATTCAAAATTTATGAAAGTTTGTGGATATAATTAATGAATACATGTAAAGATCATGATTTAAAACTTGAAAGCAGGTTCTCAGACTCCATGGGTGAAAAGGATCCATGAATAAATATCTTCCATACCTTAATTGCTGAATTTGCGTGAGTTATTGGTGATTTATTGAAGCTTGATCTTGGATTTGAAGAAGCTAGGGTTTGTTCTTGAGAGAGTTTGTGAAAAGATGAGTGATTTTGCCCCTTTGGGACCTTAATCTCGTGTTATGGGTGAGGTAAAGTAAGGGAAAAATGACACTAATACCCACACATTCTCATAACTTATTAAACTGAACGTGACCAGTGACGCGGTAAGTGATGCACCGCGTTGCTCAGTCAACGCATTAGGTGACGGACCGCGTTGCACCCACCAACACGATAAACGGCGCTCGCGACCATATCGCACTGACTCTCTAGTTTGAACACCCAAACAAGCCTCAAACCTCGTCCGAAAAATCCAAAACTTACCCGAGACTTGCTATCGATCACCCCGATCATGAATCAACTTAAAAATCGACATTTTAAGGTCAAGAAGGTCGGAATTAAAATCATCAAAGTTTGAGAGGCTTTTTAAATGAACAATTCTTAGCACTTAGTGAAATTTTTCTAAGTCTTGGACCCTTTAACATGCCATATAAAACTGAAATAGACTAGGATCTTACAACAAAACACTATAATTACCACCTTTTTTTTTAATTGCACGATGAGTTCTCTCTTCATATCATTCAATTAAAAAGTAAATACACTTTTAAAAGTAATTATACGATGGTATCTTAATTAAATATCTTAAAGTTAGATAGTATTCAATTTGGAAGACTTACAGGTGAAATAAAAAATAGTACTTACGCATTTGTTTTTATTTTTTTCTTGGTGGTTGGTTGTAGTTATAAGAGGGGTTTGTGTAAAAATTTAAAGATTGAGGTTATATGCAATAATAATGAAAGTTGGAATTGGAAGTGGAGAATAGTGAAAACAACAAAAAGTTATTTTCACTTTTCAGAATACAACTTCAGAATTATTTTCAAAATTTTGATGGCCAAACATCACAATTTTAATAAAGTGAAAAAAAAGAAAAAAAATTATGGCCAAATGGCCCCTAAGAGTTATCAACAAACTTACGTTCCTAATTAAATTGGTGGTAAAAATTTTATTGTTTACCAAGTGTTTTTTTTTTATCTTCTTTAATGTTATTTGATAGATTTTGTTAGTTTTCTATTGGTATTAGAAAAGTGAAAACTATTGGTAGATTTTGTAATATTGACTATTAAATAGTATATTTTTTGTGATTTGCCCCTCTTAAATAGTATATTTTTCGTTATTAGCCGCTCTTAAATAGTATTTTTGTAATTTGTCCCTCTTAAATAGTATATTTTTTATGATTTGCCACTCTTAAATAGTATATTTTTTGTGATCTGCCCCTCTTAAATAGTATATTTTTTTGTTATTTGCTCATAATTAACCATTGATCCGTGACTATCCCAATTAACCTATACTGACCCGTCTATATAATGAAACTAAAATCAACCTCAGTGCTCACAATCAAATTCAAATTTCTATTTACCGAAAAAAAAAAGACGAAGAGGAAATGTCTCCTTCTTTTCTGGTAATTCCAATGAATTTGGTGAGGAAGTTTTGTGCAACACGTACTAGTTTTAGATGACAGTCCTTCCCGAAGAATCAAGGCTGGGACAATGTCTACCACATACGTAAATCATTTTTGCTGTGAATTCGTGTTTTACAGAACTAACGAATCGAATTATTATTATTTTGAATCATGATTTTATGCACGATGATTCAATCGGAATGTTAGTTTGAAACAGATGTGAATTTGCATTTACGGAACTAGTGAATCGAATTATTACTGTTTTGAATCTTGATTCTATGTAGGATGTAGAATTGCATGATGATTCAATCGGAATGTTAGTTCTAAGAACGTTACTTTTTGTAGTTCAAAAGTTTTGATAGAAAATTGCATGATGATTCAATCGAAATGTTAGTTCGAAATGGATATGAATTTGTATTTTACAAAACTAGTGAATCGAATTATTACTATTTTGAATCCTTATTTTATGTTTGTTAGAATGTAGAATGTTAGTTCGAAATAGTTACTTTTTTTAGTTCGAAAGTTTTGATAGAATGGCTTAAATAAATGTAGAATTGCACGATAAATCAATTAGAATGTTAGTTCTAGCTCAAAAGTTTTGATAGAACGATGTAAAGCCTTTTTAATTTAAATGTGATGTGAATTTTCGTTACAGAACTAGCGAATCGAATTATTACTGTTTTGAATCCGGATTTCATGTTTATGATTTAGTAGGAGTGTTAGTTTGGAACACGTTTAGTTTGGAACACGTTACTCCTTTGCATTTTTCAGAACTTGCTATTATTGTTAATATAGATTGTTTTGGTTTCTGATTTCTCTATTTGTTACAATATAGAACTGCTTTTTGATCGGAGTGTGTGTTCGGAACACGTTACGAGTTTCACAAAAATTTTTAATTAAATTATTCTTGTTTTGGTTTTTGATTTCATAGAATTGCACCATAGGTTTGGATTTTACTTAAATTTGTCTAGGATGATTTAATCGGAGTGTTACTTCAGAACATGTTACTCATTATTTTTTATTGCAGTGGCAGTCATGGCTTCAAATATTGCTTCAAATGGTAATGGTGCTAATGCCATTTATAAAATAGAAGCAGTGATATCTAACCACCGACAGCGTGTGAGAAATTGGGCTTATGTACCTGATGCAAATGAGCCTGCGTTAGCTCCACCTGGCCCAGGCCCCCAAGGCTTGGTTGGGCTGGCTGTGGATGAGCTGCCTTAAGACCTAGCTTGGTTGGTTGAGGTCGGTGGACCTAATTTAGTTCCCGCCCTAGCTTCGCTATTTCAAAACCACACTTGGATAAGACATGCACATAACTTGTATCTTTTCCCAGTCGAGAACAATATTGATCAACTTATGATATTTATTAATGCGGCGAACGTCACTAGAGTAGAGTATGATGAGATAGAAGGATACTGCCAAGCACGTCCATGCTTCTATATCAACCCAAGAAAAAGTTCAATGTTACTGCTATATCTTTACTAACAGGTAATAAGTTCAATCTTAATTTTTTTTATTCAATTTACTATACATATTAATTTTACTTTTTGGTGTATCAGGAATAGGACTGTTGGGTTACCTTGTTTTTACAATCATAGGATCGATCAAACAGCTGTCTGGAACACTCAGCTTTGTCCTCACCGAGTGGATGCGTAGAGGATATCAAATATCACTTATAATCGGCTTAAAGTTTTGCTTTTTCGAATATATGTTCTAATAGGTGTCTGTTTACTTCAGTACTTCCACAACACGTAACATTGCCATATGGCACTACTGGATTTTTTTCAAATAAATGTACTCTACCTATGATTGATATTACTAGTGACAAATGCATGTTAGGTTTGTAATATTCGTAATATCCAATTGTTTCTAACCTCCTCAGCAATTCCATCACAACATTATTTTTAAAACAATCAATATGCTACAAACCCGTCCTACATCTTCAATATTAAGGTCAAAGCTAAAAGAGTCGGGTCTAAGTTTATTGTTGTTCCAGCATATTCTGACAGAAAAACTGGTTTATAACTATTTTGATCAAAGAAGAAAACCATTGTAAAGTCACCTGTGAGATAGAGTAGACTATTATACCAGCAATCCCAAAGAGTTATATAAAGTCTACAATAATTGATGCTAAATCTGCGTAATAAGTTTAATAAGCATCAAACAATCAATGATAAACAAAGTTTGATGAGAAACTAGAATTAAAGGTGAACAAGAGAAACAACGGTATATCTTACTTTAATAACCATATCTTGCATCTCGAGTTCCTTCATGACATCATTATGCATTTCATTAAGACCGACCTTTGCATCATCATCATCAGTACACTTTTGCAGTTTGAATTATGTCATTTATTGTGTCGAACATATGTTAAGCCGTAGTGGAATTAATAATAAATAAATTCCTTTTCTTCTCTTTTTTTTTTTTTTACAATTCACAAGATTGGAAGGCTACGTTGAAGACACCACTACCTGATACTAGATACAAAAGAAAGGTAAATTGAAAATTGTTCTTTATATATTTTGTTCGCTACATTGTGTTCTCTTTGTTACAACGTGTTTGTTCTGCTCCTTCTCAATTTCAATTTTCACCGATTTGTCTCATTATGTTAGTTTAATTTCAATTATGGCCAAATCTAATAGATCAGCTAAATTAAATTAAAATGTGATATGAATTAATACTTTGTTTAATCCCAAGATTCTTGATGAGATAAAACCAAATAAATATTGGTCCAAATAAATTATTTTTGGGAACAAAATATATTCAAATCAAGGTCTTGCCCATTTGAAATAATTTTTCAAGATAAGGCTTGATTAAAATTTGATATTTCATAAAATACATATTTAAATAGAAAAATTATTTAATTTTGTATAATTGAATACGATAATATATAATCGCTACTTAAAATGAAAATTTTTTCTAGATAAATGCTTTGAAAAGCTTTTATCCGGACAAACTAAAAATATTTTAATTTTATTCAAAATCGAAGAAACTTGGAACTAAACTTAGTTGTGGAGGAAAAAATTAGGTGTCAACAACTTCCCCCTCCCTTTGGGTAGGGTGGATGCAAGTAACCCTGGGCAAAGGGAGTTTCACATTCCTAATTTTTGCCCGACCACAAATTTGCTTCTAATAGAGATTGGTTTTCACATGAATTTTATGGAATTATGGCCGGACCTCAGTATCAGGTTTCCTACATATCTCAAGTTTCATGAGATTCTCAGGCCACTTGTAGTTCATGAAGCTTGATTTAAAGCACGATTTTCAAAAAATTCACAAGATAACTCGGTTTTGGAATTTTGATAATGAAAAGCTAGAGAATAAAGGGATTTGTGGAGGGGGGGGGGGATTGGAATGCAAACGAGTTTTCAAAATAGAGCCTAGCCTACATATCTCCAAGACTCAGGGAATCAGACTTCTTGGAGTTTGACTCAATTGGTAGAAAAGATAGCCTTTTATTTCAGATGATCTTTGGCTCAGGAGTGATAGGTTGATTGAGTTACGGAAAAAAGGTTTGTAACCTCTTAACCAAGAATGTGGAGCTCTTCACATCCATAGGTGAGAATTTACCTGGACATAATTTCCAAAACTCTAGGTGACCTATCACTTGAATTTGAAAGAAAGAGAAGTTTACCCTCGGTATGAGGTTAGAAATGTCTCAAAGGAAAAGCTAAAACCAGAATATCCAAAATAACCATATGCCTTCTAACATGGGTGTAGTTGGATCGTGGTGGTGATCATTCTTTAGCTCACATCGAAAGAGTTTGACGTCCCCCTCTAGACTATGTCCCGTTTAGCTGCTAAGAAAGATTTACATATTGTGCTGCGTTCTTTTTGGAGTCGTCCACACCTGTGGTTTTATTTTGATATTTTTATCCTCGCAAATTCTCTCAATAATGTCTCAAAAATAAATCGTTACTGCTAAACGCAATTCATGAAAGCGGTATATAGTTTTTACCATATCTCCAAGTGAGTTGCTGCCTAAAAAGCAAAGTCATCCCCTCATGTACCTATCTGGAAAGAAATAACTTTCAATAACAGATGCAACAACTCTATTAGTTGTTGCATAATTAGCTCATTTGTCGATTGAATATGTCTTCAAGGTGGGGTGTCCCTTTTGGACACCGATGACACTTTATGAAGAGCAGTCCCTGCAACTGTGTAATCTTATGTTGATGCGGCAATCCTTTTGGTCACCTATAATGATGGTTGTATGTGGAATGATAATTCTCTAGTTATTGACAATGATTCTTTGTAGGTCACCTCGAGTAAGTCTTGCGCAACTTTTGTATCGATACGACTTATAGATTTTCCTTGAATTATCAATCTTTGGATAATCTTGCGCATTATTTGATATTGGATATGAGGCGAATTATAGATATCTTTTGAATAGCTTCTAGGTGATCCTGTACATTATCCATCCTTTGATAAGAGATGGATTATAAATATCCCTCCAATCATTAACTCTCAAGTATTCCTGCATATCATCCGATCTTGGATACAATATGGCTTATAGATATCTCTCAAATTGATAGTCTTTGGGTAATCCTACACATAATGGATCTTGGATATGAAGAGGCTTATAGAGAACACTTGGACTTATCAACTTTATAATCTCGCATATTCTCCGGTAAGGATTTAGTTGCGACTTATGGATAACCTTCAAACTATTGATCTTTGGGTACCTTGCACACTATCTGATTAGGGTGTTGTTGTGATTTATAGATGAACTATGGACTATCAACTCATAGGTGATATTTCACACTATCCGATTTTAAATAATATGACTTATATATGATTCCTCAAATTATTAATTTCTAGGAAACTTTATATGTTGACCTTCTTCAGATAGCGACTTAAAAATATCCCTTTGAGTCTCGTGCTTTTGATATATTCAGATACTGATTCATGAAATGATGAGATATCCTCGATGACAGAGTATTCTATCTTCACATGTCAACATATATTAAATGCTATGATATCCTCGATACTCATGTATGCTATCTCATGCGTCAATAGATATTTAATGCTAATGATATCCTTGATGCCAGCGTATGCTATCTCGCATGTCAACAGATATTAGATATTGATGATATCCTCAACGCCAGCATATTCTATCTCGCGTGTCAACAGATATTAAATGTTGATGATACCCTCGATGCCAGTGTATGCTATCTCGCATATTAATAAATATTTAATGCTGATCATATCCTCGACACTAGTGTATGCTATCTCACGTGTCAACAGATATTTAATGCTGATGATATCCTCAATGCCAGCGTATGCTATCTCACGTGTCAATAGATATTTAATGTTGATGATATCCTCGACGCCAACGTATGCCATCTCTCGTGTCTTCAGATATTTAATACTGATAATATCCTTGACGCTAGCGTATGCTATCTTCGTGTGTCAACATATGTTAAATGCTATGATATCCTCAACGCTCATGTGTGTTATCTCATGTGTCAATAGATATTTAATGTTGATGATATCCTAGACGCCAATGTATGTTATCTCGCATGTCAACATATATTAGATGTTGATGATACCTCGACGCCAGCATATGCTATCTCGCGTGTCAGCAGCTATTAAATGTTGATGATACCCTCAACGCCAGTGTATGCTATCTTACGTGTCAACAAATATTTAATGTTGATGATATCCTTGATGCCAGCGTATGCTATCTCATGTGTCATTAGATATTTAATGTTGATGATATCCTCGATGCCAGCGTATGCTATCTCGCGTGTCATCAGATATTAAATCCAATGACCCTCTTGGCAATGAAATGATATACAATAATCCTCTCGGCAATGAAGCAAGATGCAATGGCCCTCCTGGCAATGGAAACAGTTTCATCTGAGTCCATTTGTCTGCATTTTTGCTTCGTACATGTACCTATACTCAAAATAGACAGTTAGTAGTCACAATGTCGCCCTCACTGGTGACCACAGTTAAGATTTATAACCATTTAAATGACTAATCTGAATAACTTAGTCAACTTATCATCTTCTTTTGGATAAGTATTTAAAGGATAAATCCACCGAAAGTAAACCAATGGGTAAAATTCCTTTTTGAGGGACTTCTCGAATACCGTTTGCGTCGCCTCATGGCGGATTTGGGGATGACCCTTTTTCTCTCCCTTCTTTTGAGAAATCTTTTGGTTCTGGCCTTATAGGGCTGTCTCTTTTGACCATACCTGTGCTCAAGGTAAATATTTAGTCGACACAAAGTCTTTACTTGCTAGCAACTAATTTTTAGAAAAATTCTAAATACAATAATGATAAAGAAGATAAGGCTCCTTTATTTGTCCTTCATGGTCTCAGGAAATGAGATAGACAATTTAAAAGGTCCTCAATAAGTGGGCATTAAACCTGTCTTTGTGGCTACCCAAAAAATACCATTCTTGAGCATTATATGCTTTGGTGTGGCTCCCAACTCGTTTGGGGATTTTTTGAAAAAGATTCTCATTTTTGTGTATTGATCCCTGGATCCATAGAAAATGATTAGTTTTGAGAGAAATTACTCTGTGTTGACTTCCTTCAATCCTCGATTTGCTTCTTGCCATCTTTTGGGTATTCCGTCATGCTGGGAATTCTACCCTGAATCCTCGTATCAATAGATGCCTAGGCAAGCACTAAGTATGAAGATTTGCATAGATTTTGAAAAGTGGTCTTAATTTTTAAAAACTAGTTTCAAAACTTCTGTAAAAGATTTAAAAATTTCTGCCAGTCATGTTATGTACTAGCTCAATAAACATCTTCTCTTGGTTTTGACTATATCGATATTTGATGGAGAAATTCCAGGAATTCATCATCGTCTCTGAGGGTTTCTATCAACAGTTTTATCATAGCCAGAGATTTAGTCTACCTAGACTTTGTCGCAGCTAGTGACTTCTAAAGCTTGAATTTAACCTATGGTGCTGGGGAATTTGAAATATATTCCAGTGTTTAGTGGAAAATTTGAGGCCTTCCTCAAAATTTTTGCCCTATTTTAGAGTTATTTGAGATGATCTCAGCTTGAGAGGATCTGAAGTCTTCGTGGGTCATTATCTTCTTTATTGGATGATGATCTTCCTCTTGTGAATTTTTGAGATTCCTTCTCAAAAATTTTGCCCCACTTTCCATTTCACGGGGTTATATGACTGAGAGGTTGGGGCGCCTACATATCCTGATTTAGCAGGAATCAGGCCAAATATAGTTCAAGACTACTCTAGAGATATACAGAAAAACCTAATGGATTGACCAAAGTCGACATAGACTGCCTATGTGTCCCTTTATTGGGAATTTAGGTCATCACATAGTTCATACATAAAATAAAAGGATAAAGTCTCCTAAGGATTAACCGAAGCCCACATAGGCCTCCTACGTATCCCTTTCTTGGGAATTCAGGTCAGATGTAGTTCGTACATAAAAGGAAAGGGATTCTAGGAAATTACATATAATAAAACAAATACTATCATGAAGGCGATTACAAATAAACCAAGGAAACAAAAAATAAAACATCCTTCAAATATAGTACCTCTATCTTCTCCACTCCTTTTGTCTTTTTAGGATTTTCCAAATCCACCTTAGAAATGGTCTTGCCAGAAACCCATTCGCCCTCTATTTTGATCATGCTAACTGCAGCTCCCCCATGATTAGGAAATATTATTGTTGACATTTGGTATCAGTGACTGAAGCATGATGACCTTCTGATCAATTAAATATTGAATCTTATGTTTTAGGTTGACATAATCCTCTGTACTGTGCCCCATCGCTCCCGAATAATAAGCACAATTTTAATCGGCACGATAAAATTGGGAATTAGGATTGATAAGTTTCAATTAGATAGGATGTAAATGACCAGCGTCCTTTAATCTCCCAAAGAGTTGGATGCGACTTTCAGCCAATGGTGTGAAGTTTTGGGGAGGTCTTTTTTCGAGGTTTAGACGTAGGGGATTATAATTGTTTTGATTAGCAGGAGGAGGTACTTTATGAAAATTTGGAGGCGCTTGGATATTTTTTTGGTTATTTGGAAGGGAAGCTTGAACATGAGGCTGATAATTCGACTATGAAACTTGGTATTGGGGTAAAAAAAAATTGTGGAGCTTGGTATTCGGATTGGATATTTGGAAGTGGAGCTTGGTATTGGGGTTGTATATTTGGAAGTGGAGCTTGTTATTGGGACTGAATATTTGGAAGTGAAGCTTGGTGCTGGCATTGGGTGTAGAATACCTGCTGAAAACTTGGTAACGGTGAAGAGGAGAGAATGTTCCTAGGCTTAAATTTCTTCTTCAACTTAGCACCAGAATTAGTAGATAGCTCACCCACATCTTCCTTTTCTTCTTTGGGAACACAGAAGCGCCAGATGGTGTTGAGGCTTTGACAATATTTCCTGTTCGAATGCCTTATTTTCGCAATTCCTCGATTTTTACCAAATCTGTGAAAGTTACCCTAACCGCGGATACCATCCTAGTATAAAATTCTCTCTTCTGAGTGTGAGAGAAAACTGATACCATTTATTCCTCAAAAATGGGAGGTCGTACTTTAGCGGCTTCCTTTCTCCAATGGAAGGCATAGTCTTGGAAACACTCACCATTCTTGTGCTTGATCCGGTCTAGTGAGTATTAGTCAGGGACTATCTTAACATTAAATGCAAATCTATTGAGAAAACTTTTAGCCAACGCCCTCCAGCTAGACTATCTTTTTGGTTCTTGAGATGTGAACCAATCTAAGGCTTCACCGCTTAAGCTTCGGCTAAATAAGCGCATCAATAATGCCTCATTTCTTCCTACCCCAACCATTTGATCATAATACCTTCTTAGATGGGCCATTGGATTTTCGATACCATTGAATACTTCAAATTTATGGACCTTGTACCCTTTTGGTAGATCTACGTCGGGGTGCACACACAGATCATCGTACACCAAACCATTTTTATCGCCTGCCCCATGAGATTTCTTGATCCCCATAATCTCTTTCTACATGACCAAAAACTTCTTTTCATACTCAGTCCTCTACTCATTTTCCTTCTCCTCATAATGATCTACCTCAGGATTGGGAAAGAGATTGTAGATGTCAGGGGATATGATGACATAAGGAGGATTTAGGAGGGTAGGTTATTTTTAGAGATAAGAGGAGATTGGGTAGTAGAGAGGGGGGGATGTTTTGAAAATTGATAGTGCTTTGTGGAAGTTGGAGATGGATTTGTGGATTTGGGAGCAAATTTTGTGGGTTTAAAAATGGATTTTGGGGATGCGGGGATGAATTTAGTGTATTTGGAGATGGATTTTGTAGGGTTAAAGATGGATTTTGTGGATGGTAGGCATCTGGATTATTTTCTCGATTAGTGTTTTAGACAACACGAACTGGAGGATTATTGATTATAGGATCTGTGGGTAATTGGGAAGCGGAGTTAGACGATATGTTATTTGGATGATTCCCGAGAATAGGTGTACTGACAGGAGAAATTTGGAGTGGAGTCCCATGTTCCCTTGGGGCAGGAGCTTTGAAAGTGATGGCCAGATTAGCCAAATCTCGAGTATGATTCATCTCCTCCTAAAGCATTTCAAATTTTCTTGTGAGTTCAACAATCATCTCGCTTTATTCCGCTATTACATTGTGCTTGATAGTTAATACATTTTCTTCGTCACTCCATTCATATTTTAATGATGGTTGGGGGATGGGATTTTATGCACTTTTGACCAAGAGAAGTAAGGATGTTCTGCCAGCTTGTTTCAACAAGGAGTAGTTTCTGTTATCTGTAAATTAAAATCACTCAAAAGCAGATGTGTTAGTTACCATATGTGATAAATAATGCAAGATATTTGTCAAGAAGTAACCACATAGAGTTGTTCGCCTCATAGGCAAACTGATCCATGAGAGCACAGTGGATAAATTTGTCTTTGATTCAAACAAACACACGTCAATACATAAGGCATTTATATCACATAATAAACGCATATCCTAGTTGGGGTAACCCTTTTGAGACAAGGGTTGGCCTAGCAAATTTTGAAGGAAATATATGCTTCTTAAAACCAATCCATTATCCCCCAAATCTATGTAGATATACATGAAGGGTATAAATGCTTACAAAAGTTGCACAAAAAGAATACAAACTTTAGAAAAAGGGAAAATAACATGAGAAGAAGAACAACTTCCCGCGCAAGGGATAGGAAATACTAGTTCCTAGATGCTCTTTTATCGGCCTTCGACATCTGTTGATGATCAAACGATTCCCATATTACTGTGCTCTAGATCATTAGTCTGGGAAATCAAGAAATCATCCAAATTGATCAACCTCTTGCCTGGCTCGCTTTAATTTTTCCTCAATTGGTGGATGATTGAAGCATCCTTACACCAAAGCAAACAGAGTAAGCCTTCTCCCTACCCCCAAACTATAATGGATTGAATTAAATAACATATATTCCTTCAACACATAAATATTCATCATCTTTAATTGTGTTGTGGCCAATAGATGCAGGGTAGGTTTTCTAATGGGCCCAATACCCCCTCGGGTATTGGGTTGTCCTAGGCTCATGCCTTAAACAGGGTTTTGGTTTCGCTCTATCCTAGGTGTCTAGAGTGGGTTTGAATTGGGTTCCCAAGCGAACGACTTGGGTTTGGAAATACGAACAGCCATCTGACACCTCACGTGCAAATAAATTGTCGTATTTCCAATACTTTATTTGGAGTTGAACAATAGGGGACAAGACATCCACGAAATCCCAAAATAGTTTAATAATCATCATACGGGATTATGCCATAAAATACAACAGTTAAATTTTGCAGAATTGAAACATATAATCACATAAATAGTTTAAACAATTAGTCAAAATATATATTCAAAGATTTGGTTAGAACCTAGTTAAAGTCCCTAGCAGAGTCGCTATTTCTGTTTTATCCCTTTTTAACTCGAAGGCTTCAAAAACATTGATTTCGACTTTTTAAACTATTTTAAAACTTTTTAAAAAAATTGAAACAATCTAAGAAATTAGAGAGTCGTAACTTAATTTATTTGAAAAGAAATTAAGAAAACTTTTTTAAATTTATCCTAAGTCTTAAAACAGAAAAAGACTTAGGCTTTTAAGAAAATCCTGGGTAAGATGTTCTTATTAACATTTTAGGAAGGTATTTAAGGAATCTAAAATATCCGCTAACTTGTGATCCGGACTATTTGAAAACCATCTTTGACTAACTTTGAAAAAGAGAAGTTGGTTTAAAGAAAGTGATTTAGGATGAAACTTGTATAAAATTAATTTTGACGACTTAGTAGGGAATTTAACCAAGTCTAAGAAAATAAATAGCAAATAAGCACGTAAAGGGGAAAGGGGAGAATTAGAAGATTTAGGCTCATAAGCTCAAATCCATCAACACTGTCCTAATTTAATTGGGCTTTTGGCCCACCTGCACCTTCCTAATTTAAATATCGAGTTTTAGCCCATAATCTGTCCTAAATTATTTTTTTGGATCCATTAGCCCAGAATCGCTTCACCTATATCAAAATATAACTTTGGCTTCGACGCCCCAAATGAATGAATGAATAAATGATTAAATGAATAAATAAAAAGAAGACAATAATAAAAATCGAGACTTTTCAAGTCTCATAATGACCTCATCAATGGGTTTTGACCTATTTTCCTCCTTCGTCTATCTTCTAGCATCTGCAAGCCATATAGTCGACCTTGAGTTTAAACTTTGAACTTGACTCGAAAAGATGGGCCTTATTGTCCCATTATGAAATGCAAGAGGAGAGGAGTCCATTTGGACTCGAGACATTTTTTGCATGCAAAAAAAATAAAGAAATTAATATACGTTCAAGGCATAAAACTGACATATTTTAAAGCAAAAGAAAATATCAAGAACCAATTTTTGAATGATAATGATAAGCACATTTGCACATGTATAGCAAGAATGAGAGTCAACATATAAAATTCAAAGCAAAGACACCCACTTACATGCCTTATCATTTATGTTCATATTAAGAATAAATAAAGGTAAAAGGAAGAAGGTCATATTCAATGAATTAATGCAATAACAAACAACGTAAGCTGCTTGCGAAAGTAAAGGGATAAGGCAATAAAAAAATAACCATGACTTGTAAAATTGAACAAACATAGACACTAATCTATATAACAAAATAAAATAAAGGCTAAGTTTTCAAGAAATGGAACGTTTAAATTTCAATTAAGGCGACATTAATGAAGATTCATACATTTAAATTACAACCAACATTTTAGGGAAAAACGTGTAATGACCGATGGTTTATCTTTATAAGACATCGTTGATTCTCTTTTGATATTATGAATCAAAGAGAGACACGAATCAAGTTTTTACACACACAAAGAGCACATATAACACTTCAAAGGGAGTAAGAAAATTAGAATAAAAGTTTAGCATTTCTAAAAGTGAAATATCGTTCAACAATCATACTGTGCATGACTCAAAAATATCTAAATGATTCTATTTATCCACAAAAGCCCAAACTTTCTCATTATTTTGACAAATCAACACGCGAAAAAAAGGAATAAACATCTTGGATGAAAAATAGCTAGCACTTCATCTCTCATATGAGGATTTTGAAATTCATTAAAATAATAAGCAAACAAAAGACAAGTTCTTGAGTTAACCAATTACTATTTTATTAAGGCAAAACAAACAATAGTAACTATTCTTTTTGACATAAAGAAAACAACTTTACATGCTAAAAATAAATATATCCGCCAACAATGAATTTAAACAAAGTATAAGAACGCCTTTTAAGCAAAGATTGAAACTTTATTCATAATAATCAAAGAATAAATTCAAAAGGGAGAAACAATCAATATTATCTATTCTTTTCAACATAAAGGAAAAAACTTTACATGCTAAAAACAAACATATCCGCTAACAATGAATTTAAACAAAGCATAAGTACACCTTTTAAGCAAACATTGAAACGTTATCTATAATAATAAAAGAATAATGTCAAAAAGAAGAAACAATCAATATTAACTATTCTTTTCAACATAAAGTAAACAAATTTACATGCTAAAAATAAACAGATCCGACAATAATGAATTTAAAAAACATAAGTATAGCTTTTAAGCAAAGATTGAAACTTTATCTATAATAATCAATAAAGTCAAAAAGGCACGTACAACTATTGTTAGCTCATTTTTATACCATGAATATGAAAATAACCATAATATCGATACCACAACATCCTATGACTTACAAGGCCATCTATAATAAACTATCCCAACAAATAAAATTATAACTACGAACTACAAAGAAGAAAAAGATGAAGAAGAAAATGATAATAAAACAAAAAAAAAAAAGGGAAAGGTATGTTTACCTTTTTTGAGGCAACAAAATGGGACTTCAAGCTTTCTTTGGAGTCTTGATCACCACCGAAAAGTAATATTTTGAGAACTCCGATTAGACTACCGCTTGAAAATTTTTACTAAAGAAAAGAAATTTAACTATTTGCCCAAAAGTTTCTCCCACTCTTTGAGACTTTTTTCCTCTTTGAAACTTGGTCCTTCTACTAAAATAGTCGTAGTATTTAAAGGAAAGGATGGAGATCCAATTCTATTAATCCACCAATGTGGGAGAAAGTGTTTAGGGGTGTTTCTGAAATTTTAAAATTGAAGATAAGGTGAGGTGGAATATAAGGTTGGGGGAAATTGTACAATGTAGTACACTTTTTGAATTTCAAAATTGGAAAAAGAACAAAGTTGAGAGGGAATTGTACAATATAGTATAATTTTTGAAATTATTTTTGGTGGGAATTGGGTAGAAGTAATGAGAGTTTTTGAGAATTTTAGGGTTATTTAAAATATAACCCCAATTGGGATTTAAAATTTAGCCAAATTTATTTAGTGTTGACCAAATTAAAAATCAACTTGCGGATTGCATTGCAATTATGACCAATTTAATTTCAATTATGGCCAAATCTAATAGATTGGCTAAATTAAATTAAAATTCGATACGAATTAATACTTTGTTTAATCCCGAGCTTCTTGATGAGATAAAACCAAATAAATATTCATCTAAATAAATTATTTTTGGGAACAAAATATATTCAAATCAAGGTCTTACTAATTTGAATTAATTTTTCAAGATAAGGCTTGATTAAAATTTGATATTTCATAAAATAGATATTTAAATAGAAAAATTATTTAATTTCGTATAATTGAATACGATAATATATAATCGCCACTTAAAATGAAAAAAAATTCTAGATAAATTCTTTGAAATGCTTTTATTCGGACAAAACAAAAATG
Organism: Capsicum annuum; assembly: GCF_002878395.1. Lineage (NCBI taxonomy): Eukaryota > Viridiplantae > Streptophyta > Magnoliopsida > Solanales > Solanaceae > Capsicum > Capsicum annuum. The sequence goes on from NC_061122.1 coordinate 50,636,080, forward strand.
TTGCAATTTTTTTTAAAATCGAAGAAGCTCGAAATTAAAGTTAGTTGTAGAGGAAAAAAATTAGGTGTCAACAGTGAGCATGTTGATATAGCGATGACAATGGGACAAATCATCCAGTTTCCTCCAAAAATCTCTTTTTTCAAGCATATCTTAAACTCAAGACATTCCAAATAATACTCTTTATGTTGAGACCAATTCTGAGTTCTATTTACCAAAATTTAATCTCAGAAAATCGTATGGGTTTCTAATCGTCTTAGCTAGCTTGGAATAAGATATAATACCACCATACTTACCCAAATTGATATTTTCCTAGACTGTACCTCGCTCTGATTTCATTCAAAACTAGCCTAACCTAAAATTTATAACTTTAAATCCAAGAAGAATTTTAACATGAAATTTTAAACAGGAGACTTATGCATATCATTGGACAAGATCACTATAACAGATACTAGTTTACTTCATTTATCCTCGAATGATCAAATAAGAAAATACGTTAAAATTAGGAGAGAAGAGAAAGTACCTACATCTTCAAACAAGTGAGGGTATTTGTCTCGCATGTCCTTCTCAGTTTCTCAAGTGGCCTCCTCGATTGGACGATGATTTCGTTAATCCTTAACCGAATGAATTTTTGTTCATCCTCAACTTTTGTACATCCCGATATAGAATTCCACTAGTTCTTTTTCATATGCTAAATCTTTATGATAGAATCGAGTCCAATTTACTAATATAATCCCCATCTCCATAAAATCTTTTGAGCTAAGAAACATGAAACACCGAATGAACTCTTGACAACCCCAAAGGTAATGCTAGCCTATATGTAACTGCATCCACGTCTTCAAGAATCTATAAGGGACCAATATATCAAGGACTGAGCTTTCCCCTTTTATCAAACCTCATGATTGCCTTCTTGGGAGGCACCTTAAGCAATACTAATTCACTGACCTTGAAGCCTATGTCTTTTACCTTATGGTTCATATACTCTTTCTGCCTACTTTGAGTAGACAACAACTGGTTTGTGTGTACCTTACTTTTTCTTGAGCCTCTTTTACCAAGTTAGTGTTAAAAGGCTTAACATTGCCAGTCTCAAGCCACTTAATATGTTACCTACATTTTCTTCCGTAGAGTGCCTAGAATGGTGCCACTGTAGCTTTTTTTGTGTGAAAAATCACACAACAATATAAACTGGTCCAAATGACCACTAAAGTTAATAACATAAGATCTTAATATGTCCTCTAGCACCTGAATCATCCTCTCCGACTGTCCATCAATTTAAGGATGAAAAATTCCTCTAAAGGTGAGCTTGGTGCCCAACTCTTCATGCAACCTGTCCCAAATTTAAAAGTATACTTCACATCCTTATTTGAAATAATATCAAAGGTACCCTATAAAGTCTCACAATCTCTTTTACGTAAATCATTGCTAACTACTGGGAGCCATAGTCTACCTGAACTGGAAAAAGTAAGCTGACTTCATCAATTATCAACTATCAACCAAATGGAGTCATACTTCCCCAAGGTCTTAGAAAGACCCACCATGAAATCCATAGTAATGTGCTCCCATTTCAACATAAGCATAGGCATCCTCTGAGGCAATCCTATAGGCCTTTGGTGTTCATACATCACCTGCTGATAATTGAGACACTTGGACACATAATCCCCTATGTTTCTCTTTATCTCTGGCCAACAATAAATTTGCTTAAGTCATGGTACATCATGGTCGTACCCGAATGAATGGAATAATGCAAATCATGGGCTTTGAAAGTACATCACAGATCAAATCACCAACCACAGGAACACATAACTTTTTCTTAAACCATAACACCCTGATCATGTCAAGAGTGGTGTCACCCGTCATTCCATACACCACTTTATTTTGGAGTACATTCAACTTCTTATCTTTAAATTATTTGGCCTTAATCTGATCCAGGAATGTTGCCTTTACCTCAACACTAGCTAATACTACACCCCTATCTGAAACCCCAAACTGTATGCTCTAATATGCTAGAGTTTGAAACTCTTTAGCTAAAGTTCTCCTGGAAACCCTCAAGAATGATAAACTACCCATACTTACAACTTTTTGGCTCAATGCACCTGCTACTATATTAGCGTTACCTAGATGATACTAAATAGTCACATCAGAGTCCTTCAATAACACTATCTATCTCTATTGTCATATATTCAAATCATTTTAGTTAAACACATATTGTAAGCTACATTGATTTATGATGGCCCCATAATTGATACCATAAAAAAATTATCTCTAAATTTATATTGTAAACATTACCACTGCAAACTCTAAGTCATGGGTTGGTTAGTTCTTCTTGTAATGCTTTAACTGCCTCGGAGAAAAAACAATGACATTCATGTTCTGCATCAACACAACGTCCAAGCCCAAGAGTGAAGCATCATAAAGAATAAGCAATGACATTCATATTCTACATCAACACAACATCCAAGACCAGGAGTGAAGCATCACAAATCACTATAAAGTCATTATCTTCAATCGGTAACAAAAGAATAAGCATTGTAGTCAATAGTGTCTTGAGTTTTTGGAAGCTCTCTTCACATTAATTTGACCAAACAAATGACGTTTCCTTCTGTGTCAGCCGTGTCAAGTGAATTGGAATAGATGCAAAGTTCTTGACAAACTTGCAGCAATAACTAGCAAGACCCACAAAGCTTCTTACTTTGGTCACTGAACTAGGCATGATCCAATTCTTAACTTCCCTAATCTTCTGATGTCCGCCATTACTAATTTTCAAAAACAACGTATCTCAAAAAGGAAACTGAAGACAACTAGAACTCACACTTAGAGAATTTAGCAAATAATCATTTGGCCCTTAGAATCTCAAACACTATGCTAAGGTGACCTGCATGATCTTTTTTACTCTTAGAGTAAACTAGATTACCATTAATAAATAAAATAACAAGAGAATCTAAAAATTACTTAAAGATACCATTCATCAAGCTCATAAAAGTTGAAGGCACATTAGTTAGTCTGAAGGACATCATTAAGAACTCGTAATGACCATAGAGACTTGTAAAAGTTGTCTTTCATATGCCCTTCAGCCTAATTTTCAACTAATGATAATCCGACCACAAGTAAATTTTTGAAAGTATCATCACACCCTATAGCTGGTCAAATAAATCATTTATGCAGGACAAGGGATATTTGATTCTGATAGTAACCTTATTCAGTTGTCTATAATCAATATACATCCTCATACTACCATCCTTCTTCTTAAAAATTAAGACCGAAGTACCCCAATGTATAGCATTTGGATGAATAAACCCCTTGTCAAGTAGTTTATGCAATTGAGTTTTGAGTTCCCTCAAACTGTCAGAGCCATTTGATAGGGAGAAATGGATATAGGACGAGTACCTGGCTCCAAGTCAATATAAAAATCAATATCTTTATCTAGAGGCATACCCGGTAAGTCTGAAGGAAACACATCCTAAAATTTGAAAACCACCAAAATCGACTCTATAAAAGGGAACTCCACACTCATATCTAGAAGATAATCTAAAAACATTGAAAACCCTTTTCCCACTAACCTTCTAGTCCGAATAAATGATATAATTTTCACTAGTTTATCCTTATACACTCCCTTTTCACTCTAGTTTATCCTTTTCAGGCATAGCTAGAGTCATTATCTTAGTATTATAGTTTAAGACAACATGATATAAAGATAACCAGGCCATACCTAAAATTACATCCAAGTCAAACATATCCAGAATAATCAAATCTACCCATCTAAAAACCTAAAAATAATACAGAATAAGAACGATAAACATGGGTTACTATCATAGACTCACCAACTGCAGTAAACACATAAATAGGATAGTCAAGTACATCACATACTAAATTTAGACCCATCTTAAACTGGATAGATACATAGGAAAAATTAGGCTATGTATCAAATAAAACAAAAGTCATTCGGTCATAAATAAAAATGGTACCTATGATCACCGCATCAGAAGCCTTGATATCAGTCTTTCTCAAAAATGCATAATAGTGAGATCAATCTTTAGTTTAAGGTAGCTCTTTCCCTGGTTGTAATCCTCTCTCTTACTGCCATTTTCTCAATCATCTTAATTGTCTACAAGATCTCTCCATCCAACTTATGGATGACCCATTCCATTACGTCTTCTCACTCTACCCGCTAGAACTATAGCTCAAGTCTGCTGTTGTGCTTGGGAGTTTGCCTATCTCAAAAGACACTCCTTTTTAAAGTGAACAACAATACCACAATAATAACATCCCCACTCAAAAGAAGTTCGGTTGGTAGAAAAGTAAGAAGTCCTTTGGATCTTAATAATCTGTGATTGAAAAGATACCTTACTTGGACCCATAGAATAGGCTAGTAATGTTGACTGAATGGGGAAACCTGGGTCGGCCTACTGACCATGTCCCTTAGAGAAAGATTCACTCAAATTCCCAAGATTGTGGGATTTATTAACTAACATCTTAGCTTGATACACTTGTGTCACCCTTTCTAAATTCTTCACATAATTTGACACCTCATTGAACCCCTTTCTTGCAGAAGTCATATGCACAGACAAGATCTGAAGATCGCAATTTTAATCCTTGACATAGCATCGAATCCTCTCCTCCTCGACAACTAATAACTAAGTAGCATAGAAAGAAAAAACATAAAACTTAGCCTTGGCTGCAACTAACACATCACCTTATTTGTAATACCCTAAAGTTTTCTAAATAATTTCATCCCAAGAATGTCAAATATTAGATTCTAAATTGAATAATGTTTATTTCATGGGGAATTTTCAAGATTTTCACTTTTTACCAAGTGGAAAATTTAATAAGCTTTCCATCGATATAAATTTTACCAAAATTCGATAACCGGGTAAGAAGTTATGATTATTTCAAGTCCCCATCATAAAACAGCTCCATGTTGGTCAGCGGCAAGCCGCGCTATAAGAGAAAATGGAAATTGTCCTTTTTCAAGAGTCTCAGCGTGATTTTCTATGTTGTTCCAAATTTCCAGGTCGCAGATAAAGAGGTAAGTGATGGCTCTGCATCGTGCCATCTCCCAATTTTCCAGTTGTCAAAGTCTAGTGACACGGCGTGATAGCGTCACGTCACGCCAGGGGTCCAGGTCGGGAAGTTTTCACTGAAATTAAAAGACACATCCAAGGGTTAAAAGGGTTCATTTCTCACCCCTATTTAAACCCAATACCACATGATTCAGTCATTTTTCACCCTCAACATAATGTTTCTCTCAAGTTTCTCTCAAGAACAAGCTAGGATTTTCAATTGGGGATTCAAATTCAATACTTAAATTCAAGAGTCTCTCTGTCAATCTTCATCAAATCAAGAACTAAGGTATGCATTGTGTTGATTTATGGATTCCTTTAATCCATAAAGCTCAAGAATCCTATGTGTATGTGTTGATTTATGATTTGTGAAATTTGATGATTTCACCAATGCCTTAAGTTGTATGTGTAAGGTGTTTGATAAAATTCCTAAAGAGATATAAATTATGCCTTATAGCTAAATTGTGATCCAAATGATAAATGCATACTTTACCTTTATTGTCAAAATGACTTCTATGATATTGTTGTGCATTATGAATGTTTGAAGGATTACTTAGGGGACTAGTTGATGAAATATTGGTATGTTGATATGTATTCCTATTCATGTACAAGATTATGACAACTATGTACTTCATGAAATCCCCAACTTAATGTATAATGGATTGTTGATGTTGGTCATGTATTCAAGAAAGTCATGTTTTGTCAGTTTCTATCCATCGAGTCCGGGGGGTACTTGTACCCAAAAAATATTAGTTGTATGCCTAGAATCAGTGTCATGTTTTCAAGATACTCTCAGTCAAGCCATGATTCATAGAAATCAGTTAACCATGTGACTCAGGAAAGCTCAGTAATATAGTAATCTCAGTACTATTCTGTCAGTCAACGAAACTCAATTAACTCACTCCAGTTCAGTTCAGTTAATCATGTTCATTGTCTATTCAGATGGGAGTAGGAATTAGTACCGAGTGAACCCAAGGATGGGAACTCACCTCTTATATGAGGGTGCGATTCTTAAAAGCAATCCTTGCATTCCTGAACTACTTAGCCAGCATAGGTTGAGACATCATAACCTATTATATGAGGGTATATGAGGTGGCTTAACCTATTATATAAGGCTTCCCACCGTTCTCATTAGATTTACCTGTTATATGAGGGTTACTCACATATTGTCCTTAGTGGTACGGTATTGACACCCTTCCAATTGGGGTTATAAACTCAGCTATATTACATTATTTGGGGTATATTGGTTAGATGACTACTTCCCACAATTTTAGTTATAGAATCAGGACTGTCAGATACAATCATGTAGTTTCAGTATTAGAACTCAGATAGTTCTACAGAAAATAGGACTATCAGATACAGTCAACTCAGATACAATATGAAACTAAGCTAATTCCATCAGATCCAGGATTGTCAGATACAGTTACTTATGTTATCAATTACATCAGTTATCAGAACTCGGTAATTAGTCATGTTAGTTATTAGTAAATTCATGTTATCAAAATTTTAGATATAGTTACTAAGTATTCATGCATGTATTCTCATGCTTATATTAGTTAGTTAGCCAGTATTGTTCATGCATATGAACCCCATGCATCCAGCCTACCTCATATGCATACCAGTACATTTAAAGTACTGATGCATTTGAGATATGGTGTCTTATACAATAGGTTCAGAAGCACGAGCTCAAAAATATCAATAGCATTCCAGACTCCGCAATCAGAGTTAGCAGTGAATCCTCATCTTTTTAGGACATTAGCATTATTTTCCTATCTCATTAATTAATTTATTAGTTTGAGTTAGTTAGGGACATTTCCCATTAACTCCTTACTCAGACAGTCATGTTTTAGAGGTTTTTCTGACTACAATATGTTTAGATAGTTTTATTTTGGGTATTTAGACTCCATTTCAGATGTTATGTCCTATGGTGATTATCAGTTTTGAACCTTATGGCCTTTCAGTTTATGTTTCCTCATTTATACAGTATATGATATAGTATACATGTACAGATATCTGTCATGAGTTAGCTTGTGGTCCTTTGTGGTCATGAGCACCGTGTAGCATTTCGGGTATTAGATTTGGGACGTTACAAACTTGGTATCAGAGCCTAACATTCAATAGAGTCCTAGGAATTTTGAAAACCACGTCTAATAGAGTCTTGTACATGGGTGTGTTGTGCACCATCTTTATGTGCAGGAGGCTATAAGATGTTTGAGGAATAGTTTTCCTTCTTTCAGTCTTCATGTCGTGTCAGTGAGCATAATCTCAAGTCAATCTCTTAGTCTAATCCATTTCTCTCTTTCTTCTATAGAACATGCCTTCTAAAATAATAAATAGGAATCAGTCAACCCCTCAGCCCGAAGAACCTTTGGGCAAATATGTTTCTCATACAGAATTTAGAGTTGCATTCACTACTCTTGCTCAGTTAGTTGCTTCTTAGAATGAATGACCAGCTATCATTCCAGCCAACCCAGTGGCCAATTCATCTGTAGCTAGGATTCGGGACTTCACCCGAATGAATTCTCCATCCTTTCTCGGGTCTAAGTTAGAAGAGGACCCTCAGGAATTCATCAATCAGGTTCAAAAGGTTATTGACATTATGGGGGTGTCAGCTGTTGAGAGTACTGAGCTAGCTACATATCAGTTGCAAGATGTTGCTCACACTTGGTACAAGTAGTGGAAGTCAGAAAGGTCAATTGATGCAGGACCTATAAAGTGGGAGAAATTTGCCACCGCATTCTTAGAGAGGTTACTTCTCCTAGAGCTGAGAGAAGCTAAGGTGTTAGAATTTATCAACCTCAGGCAGGGAAATATGATGGTGAAAGAGTATTCTCTTAAGTTTACTCAATTAGATAGATATGCCTCTCATGTGGTTGCAGACAGCAGGGCCAATATGAGTAAGTTTATTTTCGGGGTGAATGATAGTGTGGTCAATGAGTGTAGGTCTGTGATGCTAAATAGTGATATGACTTTAGCCTGGATTATGACCCATACTCAATAGATAGAAGAGAAAAAGATTAAGATGAGGGAGAAGTAAAATAAGAGAGCAAGGATAGGTAGTTTCAACTTTGCTCATCCTAAATCAGAGAGAAGGAATCGTTCTTAATTCCATCCTAAGTCATTAGTTCTAGCTCCTTCTTTGGCTAGTGCTCCAGCTCCTACGTTCAGGGGTGGTAATAAAGATAGAGCGTCAGGCTCTAAGTCTCAGAGCAGTGTTAGTAGTACCCACACCTATCCTCTTTACCAGACTTGTGGCAAGCACCCTTAGGGTATTTACATAGCTGGCAGTGGTATTTGTTTTGGATATGGAAAGTCAGGCCATAGATTTAGAAACTATCCTCAGCCAGGTCCTCAGGGTCAGTAGAACCATCCCTCAGCTCAGTCCAGTCGCCTAAATCAGTAGGGTGCCACCTCCAGTGCTACTAGTGGGCAGTGCCAAAATAGAATTTATGCTCTCCAGTCTCGAAAAGATCAAGAAAATTCTCTTGATATGGTTACTGGTACGTTACAGATATTTCATATGCATGTTTACTCTTTGCTAGATCTAGGAGCCTTCTTATCTTTTATTAATCCATATGTAGCAAGTGATTTTAAAATTAGCCCCAAAATTCTAGCAGAGCCTTTTTCAGTCTCTACCCTAGTGGGTAAAACCATCATAGCCCGATGGGTATACAGAAACTGCCTGGTTATGATATTTTAGAAAGTCACTTTAGCAGACTTAGTCAAATTAGAGATGGCTAATTTTTATATCATTCTCAGCATGGATTGGATTCATTCCTACTATGCCACAATTGACTGTAGAAACAGAATAGTTCAGTTCTAGTTTTTGAATGAGCCTATTCTAGAGTGGAGAGCTAGTACTTCAGTTTCCAGAGGTTAGCTTGTTTCCTACCTTCGGGCACGAAAAATGATATATAAGGGATGTGTCTACCATCTTGTTCAAGTTAAGGATTCTAGTTCTGAGACTCCCAGTCTTGAATCAGTCCCAGTTGTGAGTGAGTATTCAGATATCTTTCCCAAAGATCTTTTAGGGATTCCTTTCGAAAGGGAAATAGACTTCGGCATTAATCTTCTTACTGATACTTAACCTATATCTATTCCTCCATATAGAATGGCACCTACAGAACTAAAAGAGCAGTTGAAGGATCTCTTAGATAAGGGATTCATCAGAGCCAGTGTGTCTCTATGGGGTACACCAGTCTTATTCGTGAAAAAAAAATACAGTTCTCTCAGAATGTGCATAGATTACCATCAGCTCAATAAAGTCATAGTCAAGAACAAGTATCCTCTTCTCATAATCGATGGCTTGTTTGACCAACTTTAGAGTGCCAGCTATTTCTCTAAGATAGACCTCAGACCAGGCTATCATCAGCTCAGAGTGAAAGAATGTGACATTCTGAAAATAACTTTCCATACTCGGTATGGTCACTTTGAATTCTTAGTTATGTCCTTTGGTCTTACTAATGCCCCAACCTCTTTCATGAACTTGATGAACCGTGTGTTTAAGTAGTACTTGAATATGTCTGTCATAGTCTTCATAGATGATATTTTGGTCTATTCCCATAGTGAGCGTGATCATACAGGCCATCTCACAATCATACTTTAGACTCTCAGAGATCATCAGCTGTTCACCAAATTCAGTAAGTGCAAATTTTGGCTAAGGTCAGTAGCATTCCTTGGCCATATCATTTCTAGTGATGGCATTAGAGTAGTTCCTCAAAAGACAAAAGTAGTAAGAAACTATCCCAGACCTATCTCTCCATCAGATATTAAGAGTTTCTTGGGTTTGGCTAGCTATTACAGATGGTTTGTTGAGGGATTTTCTTTTTTTACATCCCCTATTTCCAGATTGACTCAGAAGAACAACTTTCAGTGGTCAGATCTTTGCGAGAAGAGTTTTCAGGAGTTGAAGACTCGACTCACCTTAGCTCTAGTTTTATCTCTTCTAGATGGTTCAGATGAGTTCGTAGTGTATTGTGATGCATCCAGAGTAGGTTTGGGTTGTGTCCTTATGTAGCATGGTAAGGTCATAGCCTACGCCTCCAGACAGCTTAAACCTCATAAGAATAATTATCCTACTCATGATCTTGAGTTAGCAGTTGTAGTATTTTCCTTGAAGATTTGGAGGCATTATCTATACGGTGTTCATGTAGATGTGTTCAGAGATCATAAAAGTCTTCAGTATTTCTTTTCTTAGAAAGATCTCAATCTTTGCCAGAGAAGATGGTTAGAGCTCTTGAAAGATTATGACATGAGTGTCCTTTATCATCCGAGCAAGGCCAATGTAGTGGCTGACGCTCTAAGTAGACCGCCTATGGGTAGTGTTACTCATGTTGAGGACAGTAAGAAGAAGTTATCTTGGGAAGTTCATCAACTTTCCAGACTAGGCATTCACTTAGTCGATACAGAGGAGAGTGACATATGGGTTCAGAGTAGTTCAGAATCATCTCTAGTTTCCGAGGTGAAAGAAAAGCAAGATAGAGATCCTAGCCTAGTCAAGTTGAAAGAGTCGATCAAGAATCAGAAAGTAGAGGTTTTCTCTTAAGGGAGAGATAGTGTTCTGCGTTATTAGGGTCGTCTCTGTGTTCCAGGTGTAGATGACTTAAGTCAATGAATTCTTGCAGAAGCGCATGGTGAGTGCTACTCTATTCATCTAGGGGCCACAAATATGTACCGCGACTTGTGGGAATTCTATTGGTGAAGTGGAATGAAGCGAGATATTGCAAAGTTTGTGGCTAAGTGCTCTACATATCAGCAGGTTAAGATAGAGCATCAGAAGCCTAGTGGGTCCATGCAGAATTTCAGTATTCCTACTTAGAAGTGGGAAAAAGTGAACATAGACTTTGTGATAAGGTTGCCTCGAACTTGTCATCATCATGATTCAGTTTGGGTCATTGTAGACTGAATGACCAAACTATGTCATTTTCTTCTAGTGCATACTTCTTATTCAGCCGAGGATTACACCAAATTCTACATTAGAGATTTGGTCGATTACACAGTGTTCCGTTGTCCAATATCTTCGATAGATGTACCCAGGTCACTTTTTATTTCTGTAAAGCATTCCAAAAGGGTCTTGGTACCTAAGTTCATCTCAGTACAGCCTTTTATCCTCAGATAGATGGTCAAGAAGAAATGACCATTCAGACTTTAGAAGATATGCTAAGGGCGTGCGCAATTGATTTCAAAGGTAGTTGGGATGACCACTTGCCTTTGATTGAGTTTTCATACAACAACAATTATCATTCCAATATTTAAATGGCTCCATTCGAAGCTCTTTATGGTAGGAGGTGCAAATCTTTAGTTGGTTGGTTCAAAGTTAGTGAGGCCTCAGTTATAGGGCCTGACTTAGTATTTGATGCCTTATAAAAAGTCTAGTTGATCAGAGAAAGACTTCGGGATTCTTAGAGCCGATAGAAGTCTTATGTAGATGTACGGAGAAAGGATTTCAAGTTCAAAATTGGTGATTATGTTTATCTAAAGATCTCTCCCATAAAGGGAGTGAAGCGGTTCGGCAAGAAGGGAAATCTTAATCCCCGATATGTCGATCCCTTCAAAATTCTCAGTCATCCTGGCAAGGCAACTTATGAGCCCAAATTGCCTTCAGATCTAGCCTTAGTTCATCCAGTCTTCCATGTTTCTTTTCTCAAGAAGTGCATAGGTGACCTAGCAGTTGTATTCCCTATTCATAGCATAGATGTTTAGAACAACCTCTCTTATGAAGAGATTCCGGTTGAAATCCTAGACTATCAAACTTGTAGATTGAGGAACAAAGAAGTCCCTCTAGTTAAAGTTCTTTGGTGAAATCAATCCGTTGAGGGAGCTACTTGGGAAGAAGAAGAAGACATGCGTACTAAGTATCCTCACCTCTTCTCCACCAACTCAGATCAAGCTTAAGGTAATTGTTTTCCTTAAGCTTTTCAGTTTCATGTTCAGACTTCGGTTACAAGCTTGGTATCCATTTCATGTTCAAAATTCCATTATAAACTTAGTATTAAGTACCATTGCATATTCAGTCATGCATTCATGTATCAGTTCAGTCAAGTAATCATGCATCAGATATGCATTCTCATTGTGAGAAACTTAGTTCCCCAGAACACTCAGTCATGCATTCATGAATCAGTTACACATACATCAGATATGTGTGTCCAGTATGTTATATTCATTTATCAGTCTTGTTAGTTATGAGATCATGTTCCTGTTTTTCATGTTTAATATATACTTCAGTCCATCATTTCTTCCATCTCAATCAGTCTCATTCAAGGACGAATGTTCCCAAAGGGAAGATATTGTAATACCCCAAAGTTTTATAACTAATTTCATCCCAAGAATGTCAAGTATTAAATTCTAAATTGAATGACATTTATTCCATGGGTAATTTTTAATATTTTCACTTTTTGTCATTTGGGAAATTTAATAAGCTTTCCATCGATATAAAATTTTCCTAAATCTAATAATCGGGTAAGAAGTTATGACTATTTCAAGTCCCAATCATAAAACAGCGCCATGTTGGTCAAATGCGCACTGCGCCACAAGTGAAAATTAAAATTTTCCTTTTTCTAGTGTCTCAGTGCAATTCCTCCTCGTCGAGCCAAACTTTCAGGTCATAGACGAAATGGCAATGCGATGGCTCCACGTCGTGCCATCCCTCAATTTTCCAATTATCGAAATCCAGTGACATGGCGCGATAGCGCCGTGTCGCGCCAGGGGTCCAGGTCGAGATATTTTTATTGAAATTAGAAGACTCGTCCAAGGGTTAAAAGGGTCAATTTTCCACCCCTATTTAAATCCAATAACACGTGATTCAGTCATTTTTCACCTAAAATATAGTGTTTCTCTCAAGTTTCTCTCAAGAACAAGATAGGATTTTCAATTGGGGATTCAAATTCAATACTCAAATTTAAGAGTCTCTCCGTCAATCTTCGTAGAATTAAGAACTAAGGTATGCGTCGTGTTGATTTATCGATTCCTTTCATCCATAAAGCTCAAGAGCCCTATTTTAATTTATAAATCATGTTATTATGTTGTGGGTTTCTCAAGTTTATGTGATGATTGTTGTTTGATTACCAAGTTGGGATCTTTATGTGAAATTATGAAAACTACATTAGCATATAAATTGAAATCCATGAATTTGGTGGTTTATGATTTGTGAAATTTGATGATTTCACCAATATCTTAAGTTGTATGTGTAAGGTGTTTGATAAAATTCCTAAAGCGATATAAATTATGCCTTATAGCTAAATTGTGATCCAAATGATAAATGCATACTTTACCTTTATTGTCAAAATGACTTCTATGATATTGTTGTGCATTATGAATGTTTGAAGGATTACTTAGGGGACTAGTTGATGAAATATTGGTATGTTGATATGTATTCCTATTCATGTACAAGATTATGACAACTATGTACTTCATGAAATCCCCAACTTAATGTATGATGGATTGTTGATGTTGGTCATGTATTCAAGAAAGTCATGTTTTGTCAGTTTCTATCCATCGAGTCTGAGGGGTACTTGTACCCAAAAAATATTAGTTGTGTGCCTAGAATCAGTGTCATGTTTTCAAGATACTCTCAGTCAAGCCATGATTCATAGAAATCAGTCAACCATGTGACTCAGGAAAGCTCAGTAATATAGTAATCTCAGTACTATTCTGTCAGGCAATGAAACTCAGTTAACTCACTCTAGTTCAGTTCAGTTAATCATGTTAATTGTCTATTCAGATGGGAGTAGGAATTAGTACCAAGTGAACCCAAGGATGGGAACTCACCTCTTATATGAGGGTGCGATTCTTAGAAGCAATCCTTGCATTCCTAAACTACTTAGCCAGCGTAGGTTGTGACATCATAACCTATTATATGAGGGTAGATGAGGTGGCTTAACCTATTATATAAGGGTTCCCACCGTTCTCACTAGATTTACCTGTTATATGAGGGTTACTCACAGATTGTCCTTAGTGGTATGGTATTGACACCCTTCCAATTAGGGTTATAAATTGGACCCAGCTCAACTATATTACATTATTTGGGGTATATTGGTTAGATGACTACTTCCCATAATTTTAGTTATAGAATCAGGACTGTCAGATACAATAATGTAGTTTCAGTATTAGAACTCAGATAGTTCTACAGAAAATAGGACTGTCAGATACAGTACAGAACTTAGTTAGTTCCATCAGATCCAGGACTATCAGATACAGTCACTCATGTTATCAGCTATATCAGTTATCAGAACTCAGTCATTAGTCATGTTAGTTATCAGTAAATTCATTTTATCACGATTTCAGATATAGTTACTATGTATTCACGCATGTATTCTCACACTCATATTAGTCAGTTAGCCAGTATTGTTCATGCATATGAACCCCATGCATTCAGCCTACCTTACATGCATACCAGTACATTTAAAGTACTGGCGCATTTGCACTATAGTGTCTTATACCATAGGTTCAAAAGCACGAGCTCCAGAGCATCAGTATCATCCCAGTCTCCGCGGTCAGAGTTAGCAGTGAGTCCTCATCTTTCAAGGACATGAGCATTATTTTTCTATGTCATTAATTAATTTATTAGTTGGAGTTAGTTAGGGACATGTCCCATCAAATCCTTACTCAGACAATCACGTTTTAAAGGCTTTTCAGACTATAGTATGTTTAGACAGTTTTGTTTTGGGTATTTATACCCCGTTTCAGATGTTATGTCCTATGGTGATTTATCAGTTTTGAACCTTATGGACTTTCAGTTCATGTTTCCATATTTATACAATATATCATGCAGTATACAGGTACAGATATCAGTCATGGATTAGCTTGTGGTCATTCGGGGTCATAAGCATCGTGTAGTGGTCCAGGTATTAGATTCGGGGAATTACACTATTCCAATACCAAAAACTCATCTTTCTTGTAATTTCGAGGGCCCATGGCACATACATTTCTAAGACAAAGCATAAAATTTCTCTCAAGTCAAGGGAGGTAAATTGGTGATCAACATTCAATATATGCCCCCAATCATTTCTTAGAATCCTTCTCCAACCGAAAGGTCATAAACTTAACTCCATGCTGTTGAATAATACTCATCTTATGTAACCTCTCATAACAGTCAATGATGAACTCAAAGCATTCTTAAACTCTGTACCCTAGAATGTTGGAGGCTTGTTTTTCAAAACAAATTCAGTAGCTCATGTTCCATACCAGTCATTTCCGAACCTAAAATCAAATAAGGGAAAACATTGGTCCCTAAAGTCTCATCCATTATAGGAGCCATAGAAATGAAGGGTGAATACCTAGAGTCTAAGCAACCTACACAGTAAGACTGGCTCCAGTACCCACCAACTTAAAAAGGCTGACACTTGTTGAACAATCTCAGTAGACATAGGGAATAAGAATGTAACCCCAGTTGGTGCCACCACTTAAGGCTCCATTACCTGTTCATCTACTGCCTCCATCTCTTTCAAATAATCCTGAGGGGGGAGGGGGGAGGGGTGATACTGACCTTTAAGGGTATGTCCAGCCTCTACTTAAGCTCCACCCCTGGTAGGTGTGGCTCATCCCCTCTTACCCCTACCTCTCCTTATCGCTCGTCCTTTTTTCCCTTATGGCTAGCTCCACAGCTGGAGTGGCTGATGCGAGGACTACTGGTCGGGTTCCATTTGATCTAGTAGTCATCATTTGTGAACAAAAAAGTGGAGATGATTAGATACAAATTTGGATCGCCAAATACCAATTGGAATTAAGTTATAGCAAGAAAGAAGCAAGAATGTCAATTTTCTTGAAATCTTATAGCCACCTAAAGAAAAGTACAAACGTTTTCATACCGTTCTACGAGACTCTACAAGACACATTTTTGTACAACAAGATCGATAAGCCCAGGCTCTAATACCAACTTTGCCACGCTTCAGTTAGAGATGAGTGGCACCCACCTTATTTTTCGGTGGGAGAACCAATAACCCTGGAAGCATTTACCAATATTAGAGAAAATAGAAGAAACAATCCTATATTAGTTTAACAACCACCAATCTAACACCTTAAGTAATGCCAAAATAAGTACTAAAAGGAAAAATATCCTTGAATTCTAAAGTCGATGTATTAGAACATACTAAGAATAAATTTAGAGCATGTGTAGTATCAACACACAAGATTAACAGTGTACTGGTAGGGTCATTTGTCCAACCCAAGATCAGAATATGAGCATATAATCAAAAAAAAGTACAACAAATTAATCCATGCTCATTCTAACCTATACATAGCATAAAAAGTATCAATTAAGTAGTTTAGGAGTACAAACAACAAGTCAAGTCATTTAACACCAAGTCAAATAAGTCAAGCTAAGTAAAAAAAAAGTCAAGACAAGTGAGCAATAATCACTATAAATGTATTTTTCGATTCACTCATGGAACCGTCAAACTCATCTGAACCTCATACATACACGCTATGGGTATATAACCACCTTCTAGCTATGACTTGTAGGAAATAAATTTCGTCTATGTACTAAAACTCAGACACAAGTGTCTGCCAACCTTGTTCTACCAAAAAGCCGAGAGAATATTTTAAATACCAAAAAATTCCTCATTTAACTGTAAGGTTGGTCAAAATCATACAACAAGAATAAAATCATTATGTTGACCACACCAAACAACATTCACTAACAAGTCATACTAAGAAGTAGTTTACATGCACACATAGTAAAAATTAGAATTAATTATAATACCATCACTTAACATGCACACATAGTAAAAATTAGATTAAACTACAATACCATCACCTACCTCGGACCAAGCTTTCACAACTCTACTAAGTCTGAGCCTTGTCCTTTTATGTAATTTTTGCTTGATCTCGATCTAGAAAATACATATAAATACATAATTAATGAAACGACCTACCAAATTGGAAATTATAACTCACACTCAATTCTTAAGGCCAAGTTCATGATTATTCTCTCGCCGTTCTAGGGCTGTTTTACCTTTATTTACCTAAAACTATCAATTTCATGGATGATTTAGCGAATTAATAATGACATGCAAGTAAACTAACAATAATTAAGCAATATCCATTGATTTTATACTCAATTTACCCTCTTGCACCATAAAATCAAGAAAATTCAGTCATTAACCCTCCTCGAACTATGCAAACTACCAATTTTAAGGCTATATTATTGATTTACTAGTTAACGGAGCTGAATTTCTTACCTCAACATGAAATATGATTAAAATAACGGTTTTCATTCCAAATCACCACTGTTGAAGCCCCAAATGTTTCTTGCAAAAAGAAATCATTTTGGGGGGTTTTTGAAATAAAACAACGATTTATGTCGCTGTAGCGACATATGTTGCTGTAGAGGCATTGTCTCTAAAGTGACCCTTTGACCACGTTGACGGTCGCCATACCAAGAATTTTTTCACTTTTGAGCATGGAAGCATAGCAACATGTACATCACTATAGTGACATCAATGGGATAGAATACCCAATTTCCTCCAAAAATTTTCTTTTCCACAACACACCTTAAATCCAGACATCCAAAATGATACCCTTTACGCTAAGATCAATTTCGAGATTTCTACTTACCCAAATTTGATTCTATAAAATTCTACAAGTTCTTTATCGTCTTAGCTAGCTAGGGATCAAATTTAACACCACCATACTTACCCAAATTACTAATGAATGACCTACACCGTACCTCTCTCCAATTTCATCCAAAACAAGCCTAGCCTGAAATTTATAACCTTAAATCAGAAAAGAATTTTAACATAAAATTTTAAATGAAAAGCTTATATGTAACAACGGACAAGGTCATTACACTCATTTCTCTATGAAATAGGCTTAGTGGTTATTCTTAGACCTCCCACCATTTCAGTATTAGTAGCATTATGCTTGTAGTTCTTGAGCTTCGATTTCAGCTCTCGCTGATGTTTTGTGTGCTGCTTATTGCGTTATTTCATTTTTGTTATTGTCCTTACTACTATTTTTGTGTAGCACTTTTCATTTTGATTAATCTGTATTGTGTTTGCTCCCATATATTTTTTCAGACTATTTGATAGAGATATCAATTAGCTGGGAGTCTATCAGAAATAGCTCCTCTACCTTATAGGTAAGCATACATTCTACCCTCATCGACCCCCTACTTGTGGGATTACAATGGAATATTGTTGTACAATTATTGTACCTAAATTACATTGTTAAAAACAATTTAAAACTTTCAAAGCTTTAGCCCAAAACTACAATACTCATTTCTGATACGAACATATATTTTTCCTTATTTAGTTAGCCAACTTTTTAAGTTCTCTGTCGTATATTAATTATTTTCTCTCAATTGTGTTAAAATGACAATTACACATCTGATATACAATAATATATAAAATTTGGCTTTTTTGTACAATGTTTAAAAACTTGATATATAATGTTATACACCAAATATACAATATTATATAAAATTATAAGAGGTGTTTATAGTGTATAATAACATACAATATTATACACTACTATATAAAAATCGATTACGTGCTCTTCTCTTAGTACATGCACTAGATACATCCCAAACACTTCAAAAATTATATCAAATAACCCTAAATTTCAAATTTGTTTTTCTCAATATGTACCTAATCTTTCGTAGCAATACTCACTCAAAACAGAGTTTATTTGTGAAAATTTAATTTTCAAATTTTAAAACTTTGAGCTACAATAATAACCGCCTATGGGAATTTTACAAGCTACATTCACCATAAGAGTTCCTTTTTTTTTTTTTTTTTTTTGTCTCATAAGAATCAATAAAACAGAAAGCTAAACAAAAAATATCTTCAAAAGCTCATTTAATGGGTCAATAAATTATCAGATGAAAATTCAATTCGAATAGGTGAAGATGATTCAAAAATGAAGATGAACGAACTTAGGAAATAATAACGTGTGTGAGATTTCTACAAGCTACATTCACCATAAGAGTTCCTTTTTTTCTCTCATAAGAACCAACAAAATAGAAATGTAAATAAAAATATCTTTTAATAGCATTTAATGGGTCAATAAATTATCAGAAAAAAATTCAATTCAAATAGGTGAAAGACGATTCAAAATCAAGATGAACTTAGGAAACAAGAGCGAAGAAGAATTCAAGAATTGATTGAAGAGAAAATATGTACGACTTGGGACATAATTATTTTTCAAATTTACTTGATAATTTGAACCCCTCTAAGATAAGCATTAGGTATCTATGTATATTCTAGCCTCCTAATGCTTCAAATTATAAAATTACTAGTTTTTGGAAATGCACTTTGCACGTGTATCTGTATCAATTGGTATAAAAATTTAAAAAGTCACATATTCTATTGTGATTTATAACTTTTGCCCGAGTTATTTGCTTGTTTTCTTTCCTCGTATTAACTATTAGATTACACTTGTTTCTTAAAAAAATCAAATGATAAGATTATAATAATGATATCTTCATCATTTTTGAAACTAGATGTATTCAAGATTTTGATATTGAGTTTACTCTAAACATCGTTGATCATGGTTCTTCTCCCCTCCCCTTTAGTGAATTTTTATTAATGTGTGTTAATGTCTCAAAAATAGGAGATCGGGGAAGGGGGAAGGGGGAAAGGGTATGTTAATTGTTCATTATTTTTTTGAATGACTTTAAGGACTGACAGTTATTTCTTCTTTAATTTAATGAGTAAGAGTTGTTAAAGATTTTATTTGAATAAAATAAATGGAGAAATGAGAGGGGGAAAAGGGCAAAAAATCACAAAAAATAAATATTATTCCTGATCTATGAAGATTACGGTACCATGAGTAACTAATATATTAATATCTTTATTTTTTTATTCGATAGCATATTTATATGTAATATTAGGTATTTTGTTATACTTTATATTGAAATTTAAAAATATTAATTTTGGATTACTAATATTTATTTTTGTGGAGTTATCAGAAGAAGAATATGAGATATGATATTTCTTAAAAGGAAAATGAAAGGTAGGAAATTAATAGGAGGAAAGCAGAAAAGAGAAAGACATCAAAGATTAAAAAAAATGAAAGAGAGAGAAAAAATAAAATAAGATAAAAACCGCATACTGAATTCATGTACTTAGATTTGGATTAAATATATAAATAAATAGTTGGGTTTTAAAATTTGTTTAAAATACACATTAAAATAAATCAAGTTTTGTTGAATCTTTTCTATTTTTTAAGAAAAATAAAATTATTTTTCATTTATATTATATATACAAAATTTAAGTATTTTACAATATTAAAAATACTTAAGATATGAAAACTTTGTATAAGATTAAAGGTGAATAATATAATATATTAACATAAGATTTAAGAATAAAGAAATTTCAACACTTAAAATTTAATTAATTCGCGCGAAGCGCAGAAAGATTGTCTAGTTGATCGGATAAATTTGGTCAATATTTGAAGTATATACATTGAACTCTTTAATTCTCACATTACAGAAAATTAATATTAATTATTTAATTATTAATATGTAATTAATTAGATTTCTTTATAATACATTTTGACTAAGTGAAGTGCAAAAAGGTAATCCAATTTTGAAGACGGGAGCTTTTTATTTTTAGTATAACTTGTTTCTAAACGTGTACGTTATACGTGTATCCCAAGTTATTTAATACTCCATCCATTTCAGAATAATTGAATTATTGGGGTATGACATATCCCTTAAGAAAAATCTTTCAAGACATAAATTGTAGGTTGCTTTTCGCTATTACCTTTTTAATTGTTCTTAAATTACTCTCCCAGAAAATGTGAAGTACTTAAGAACCTCATTAAATGAAAAGGTAAAATTGGAAGAAATTTTCAACATGTCTCTTGAAGAATGAACAATTCATTTATTTTGAATATTGAAAATAGCTCAACAGTTCATTTATTTTGGAATGGAGGGAGTACAAAATGTTACACAAATGACTTCACAAGATTATTGAGACATGTTTTTGAATAATAAAAGATAGACTAGTAAAGTAAAGGGAAAATACTTAGAAAAATACCTGAACTTTGATCGGATTTACAGTTGAGCATACTAAACTTTGTGGGGGTCCTATTACCCACTTAGAATTTTTTTAAAATGGATTTAATCCCCCCCCCCCCCCCCAAAATGCTATGCCCAGTTTGGGGCTGGAGCATGTAATACACGCGCCAATTTGATATTTACACGTGTATTTTTGTCAGATGGTGTGTGTAATACACGCGTCAATCTCATATTTACATGTGTCCAAGTGAGTGGATATATGCTATTAAAATACAAAAAAGTCTAGGGGATAATAGGAACCCCGCAAAGTTCAGTATGCTCAACTGCAAGTCCGATCAAAATTCAGATATTTTTGTGACTATTATCCCTAAAGTAAAATACTCATGAATATGATACTTTGCTGGAGAGGGGCAACTTGATAGTTGAACTCAAAATAGGCCAGTACAATTTTCACGTGACAAATAAAATAAGAATATTTCAATGCTTGTGATAGCATTTTCATCTATATTGCTACACTCATGATCTTTAATATATATACATATATGGAGAGAGAGAGATTATGTAAATTTCTCTTTTTATGTGTTTTGATCATTTTACCCCTCTCTATGGTTGTTACATGATGTTTTTAAGGTGTGACTATGGTTGGAACGATTCTCAATGTATTTCGGTGCGATTAGTATGAGTTTATGATTTTTAGAGGTTAAAAAGGCCTTATGGTGACTTCAGTAAATATTAGTTGTTCTGTGTGTCGGATGATAAAATAGACTATGCCACTTGATCCAAAATATCGATTATGGGTTGGTAAAGTGGCTAGTTCGATTTCATGGCTTTTAGATCTCATTTCGATCCTCGTTACGAAAGTTTGTGAAATTGAGTCATCAGGGCAATTTTGTGAAAACATCTTTTTTTTTTTAAATCTTTTATCGCCATTAAGTCCTAGTAGCACATCTTTACATTCTTGAAATTCTGAACGAATCCCGAGGGCCCCATTGCTAACTTGGAAAAAATAATTTTACTGGTGCAACATTAGCTGATGTAGTCTCTTAAGCAACCAAGGGGAAGCTTAAGCGTCCAACTGATGTGCCCTCAGCCGTTTAAGCGACCACCGATCACTTAAGCAGGTGTCACTTAAGCTATAGGTTGGTCGCTTAAGCGAAGGCCAACTGAGGCAGCCTAGCCGCTTAAGCGATCACAACTAGGAAACCATATGAAACTCAATTATTGTAAGACCCCATAAAATTTTGATGATTTTATTTTTGACTCTCCTACATACCTAATGTCATTTTTTGACTTGAATTATGTTTAGGGATGTTAAAAGGGTGTTTTGGGAAAGTTTTAAAATTTTTGTAAGGGGTTCGTGGTTATTTTGAAATCCTGAGATAGTAAGCCTCCACGATAGTGGCGTGCCACAGAGGATAACCTCTGGAATAACGGTGTGGCACAGAGGCTACCCTCCACGATAGCGGCATGCCATGTCGCTATGTAAATTTCATTCAATTTTATTTTTTTTCACTTGGGGTGAGGGAATTTTGGTCTTTTTACCCCTTGTCTGACATATAAACACTTAGGTGACCCTTTTTCCTTCAGTTTTCAAAGATCAAAATAATTCTTTTTCCTCGTTAACTCAAAAACCAAAAAATTTCAAGTGTTTTACAAGAAATTCATTGTTGAAGCTCCAAACTTCTAATTTTCTTCAAATTGTTCTATACTTCAGGCATATTACTCATTCCTAACTTGTATTTTTATATTGTGGCATTTATTAATCAAGATTCATGTGTTTTAATTGTTAGGTTTGAAATTGGTTGAGGGTTTTTTATTGTTATTACTTGAATTACTTGTCTCATGGTTTAAAATGATTATTCATGCTTTAATTGATTATTTTTGAAACTGAATTGGTGCATTGTTTTAATGGTTGGGATGTGGGAGCCGAGTTTCCTAGAATTGATGGAATTTTGGCTTAATAATAACATTAAGCTCAACCTACTTTGTAAACTTGGTTTTGAATAATGGAATTTGGATTACCTTGGTGGCCATAGCTTGGATTTTAAATGGAACTTGGGAGTCAATTTGGTTACATGGATTGATTTGGCATAATTATATTAGCTTGCAAGCATATTGGTATGACAATACCAAGTTGGTAAATTCCTTAATAAATAACTCCTAGGTTAATAGTTAATTTACGTGCAAACTATTTTAGTTTGGGCTTAAATAAAATTGTGTAGCTCACCATGAAGGTGTAGGTCCTGGGAGGGATCAACACTGAAAACCACATTTTCTGGCGTTGGGAGTACATGTGACGTGTGCTTGGTGCACACATGATATATATATTTTGGGAGGTATATGGCCTTGGTGTCTTTAGCCTTTCTTTGATTTTTTCTCAGTTCATGTGGTTAACATGCACTAGGGCCCTTCCAGCAGGGGGATCTGGACCAATATAGCCCATGGGTGCCTTTAGGATAGAGCGATCTACATAGTTCAGGATAATATTTTAAGCTCTTATGTTCATGGCCCTTGTCCCTATTCCGACATACTGTATTTATGTATGTATATGAATGTTGTGCATGTGGTTTTGGCTGATTTTTGGCAATGACATTATTTTATCCTTTTTCCTGAGCTACATGGCAGTGCTCGCCCCAATGATCATCCTTGGATGCTATATCATTTAATGATATAGGGTCTGAGGGCTTTTCTGTTGCTCCTATGTAACACTAGCTGATTTGGTGTTCCTGTGGATCTACTGTAAAGTGATGAGCCTCTATTTTTTGGAAGGCCCTCTCATTTTATTGGTTTCTTTATTGTCGTAGTACTTTTGGATTATTTTTGGTCACAGTCGGGGACATGTCCCAACTTAGTTGGTATTTCTGGTTTTAGAGATTTTTGTGGACAAAAGTGAGATATTGTTGATATTTAGTTTTGACTCTTACATGTTCTTTTGGTATCAATTATATATCATTGGTTTAATTGACTTCTTCTATTTATTATTGTATGCTCTTGAGGTAAGACTAAGGGGGTGGTTTCCGACCCTCAGTGGGCTTGAGATACCCATCACGACCAAGCCCTGGGTCGGATCGTGACAAGTTGTTATCAGAGCACAATTCAGGGTCATTGGGTGTCCACAAAGTCATGTCGAGTAAAGTCCCTTATATGGGTGTGTAGTGCACCACACTTAATAAGGGAGGCTACAAGGCATTTAGGAATATTTCTCTTTATTGTGTTCTATTTCGGGCTATAGAATCTAGTTTTCAGGAACTTCTCTAACTCCTGACTTACTTGTATTTCAGATCATGCCTCACCGAATATCTAACAATTGTAGAAACTCTTCTAGAACCTCTGACCCACTTAGGGCAAACATGGAGGGGACTCACCCTACTTATGGAGTGCAAACCCGATCTAGGGTTTCTGCTCCTGACAGTACCTCTCCAAGTAAGGTTCCAACGACCCCTAATAGTCCTCTTCGGGCTTTCTGGATTGGTGATAATCATACTTAGTCATATCAAAGCGATATGTCAAATACAGAGTTTCATTAGTCTATTCATATACTTGCTCAGTTGGTTGCATCATAGTCTCGTCGGTCTGATTATGTTGGTCCTACCATTAGTTTATCTGAGGTCACTCGGATTGGCCAATTTATGAGGTTGAATCCCTAAACCTTTACAAAATCTATGGTTGAAGAGGGTCCTCAGGGGTTTATTGATAAGATAAAGAAGATTTTCAGGATTATGAATGCTACTAATTTAGAAGGGGTGGAGTTTACTGCCTATCAGTTAAAAATATGGCTTATCAGTAGTATGAGAAGTGGGAAGCGATGAGGGGTGATGATGCTGAACATGCAATGTGGGATAACTTTTTAGGTGCTTTTCTTGATTGTTTTTTTCCTCAGGAGTTGAGGAAAGCTAAGGTAGAAGAGTTTGTGAATCTGAAGTAAGGTAAGATGAGTGTTAATGAGTATGCATTGAAGTTCCAATAGTTGTCTCGTTATACTCCGGAGTTGGTGTCTAATGTGAGGTCTAAAATAAGGAAGTTTGCTTTTGTTTTTTCCCGTGATTTGATGTTAGAGTGTAAGGCTTCTATGTTGAATAATGATATGGACATATCCAGGCTGGTGGTTTATATGCAGTAGGTGGAGGATGAAAAGAAAAAGCAGGTGGATATGGGAGAGAGTCAGAGCAAAAAGTTTAGATATTCAGAGCAAGGTTCAAATCAACAGAACGGTGGGAGAGATGGTAGGTAGTGGACTAAGAAGAAGAATTAGGGAAATTCATAATCGTCTGCTAGTGCTCCCTATCCTAAGGCTTCTGGTGATTGCCGCTTTCAGGCTAGCAATGGTCCTAAGGCATAGGGTGACCAATCTCAAGCTAGTGGAGCTCAGTCAGCCCCACCTTACTCGCCTTGCCGTTTTTGCGGGTATCTTTACTATGGATATTGTGAGGAGGGAGAAATCGGTGCTATAGTTATGGTTAACTTGGTCATATATAGAGAGATTGTTCTTCGGCTAGAGTTGCTAGTGGAGATAATAAAGTCCCGTTCGCCACTTCTTTGGCTCCTACACCTAAGAGCGCCACTTTAGGTACCAGCACTAGACAAAGTTATCTCTATGCTCATGCTACTCATCAGGAATCTGAAGCATACCTCGATATTGTCATTGGTATATTACAACTCTTCTCTCGTGATGTTTATTGTTTTCTTGATCTGGGTTCTACCCTATCTTATATGACCTTTTATATGGCTGTGCACTTTGGTTTTGGTCCCAAAAATTTTTCGACACCTTCTCTATTTCTATCTCGATAGGTGAGTCTATTGTTACTAAAAATCTATAGGGGTTATGTGGTGTCTATCTTTTATAGGGAGACATGGGTGGATTTTGATGTTATCTTGGGGATGGTTTGGCTTTATTCGTGCGATGCTTCCCTGGATTGTAGGATCCGAAAAGTCAGTTTCACTTTCCTAATGAATCGGTATTAGAATGGGAGAGGAGTTCCTTAGTGACCAAAGGGAGGTCAATCTCATATCTTAGAGCTCAGAAATTGACATGACCCGACCCCTGAGCCATGCTATAATGGGAATCTAAAGTCCGACCGGAGACAACCCCCATTGCGCAACCCAACCACCAATAGCATACCTTGAGTTGGCTGAAGTCCGAACATATAACAAGATAGTTCCTTATCTATGTGGTAACTCTGGGATAAGTCTATAACCGAGACCAACCCAATCAAGTCCAACCACCCAATAACCAACCAAACCAGTGCGGAAGCCATAAAACTAATACCATAATGATAAGCCAAAGTATGTATCAGTAACATAAACCATCCATACCATACCCAAGTCCACAATTGTCCATACAAAGCCTCTAGACCAACCAAAGAGTACTCAGTTGGGACATACCCCCGACCATAGCAAAAAATCAAAGTCTATAAAAGACAAGAATTATGTAAGGTAAACCATGACATAAAATAGATGCCTTTCAAACTATGGAAGCTCACCACTTCAATCCAACGTCGACCGTACCCGAATCCGATCACTAAGAAAGAGGAGTGGAATGGTCGATTCCTGCATAGCGTGGGTAGACAGGTTAGTTGGTAAACACTAGTATGCACTCAGGATAGGGATAAAATAATGCTAGTTATAAAATAAAGTAAAACCCATCCACAATGCATACAACTATAGATATATAAATATATAACCATGCCGGGAAAGGAAATCGGGTTTAACATTCCTTTAAAATCTTTACTTGGGCTGTGTAGCTTGCCCGTCCTAAACCACCCACGGGCTATATAGGCTCAACTCCCCCTGCTAAAAGGGCCCAGTGCGTGTAGCTGCACGACTAGGGAAGTATCCCATGGGATGGATAGTACATCCCCCAATAGTGTGACATTATGCACACGGTCCACTAAGACCATTCCTTATATCAGCAAATACGAGTTTCCAGTTTTTGTCCCCCATGGACCACCACCTTCCACGGCTTTGATACACACCCCATCATTAATGCCTAATTAAAACTATTTCTAAATAACCAACCAAATCCATTACCATTTTATCAACCATGGCTAATATTAGTGGTATCATCATACCACCCCATACTTGCAAGTAATATCCATAGCCAAATCATTTAGGTTAATAGAACTTTGAAGTGACCTTCCATATACCACATTAAACCACTTGAGAGACTTCCATGTTCTCCACAAGCATAACCATTTAGCCTTTAGACCTTTTTAAACCATTTAAACCATGTAAAATTACTTTGCCGAGTTTAAAACATGCAAGAGTTCCATTAAAAGAAGTGAATACAATGAACATATCTTTATAAACATGTTATCAAACACCTTGGGAGCATAATATAACCAAAACCAATGCCAAAGACCATTAAACCATTACCATGCAATACAATTGTCCAAAACCACCATTAATACATATAAAAGCATAATTAAAACCATAAGGAACCATAACCAAGCATTTAATATCAAAACCCCCAAATAATAGTTGAAAGCCATAATCATGAAATAGTAAAACCATGAAATCAATCATATAAACCATACCTTTAGTTGAAATTACAATGAGGGAAGAGAATCATGCCTTATACAAGATGATTCATGGAAAAAATCTTGACTTTTGAGCCCTTTGAAGAACACACGAGGAAACCCTAGCCTCCAATCTGCAAGAAAGTGTTTGAGAGAGTATTTAATGTGTTTTAATCCTTTAATAAGTGTTATGGAAGGTCATACAGGGTTATATAACATGATAACACAAGTTTTTAAGAGTCGTAAATATCCAAAATACCCTTAACTTAGTAATTAAAACAAGCCACGTCCAGGGGTACGACTCTTCCTTACGACTCGTATCCAAGGGTACGAGTGGTACCCCAACTCATACCCAACCTTGATATGAACTTAGCTACTAGTTTCTATATGAACCACCCTCCCTAACTCATACCTAAGGGTACAAGTAACACCACCAACCGTACCCACCAACTATTTAGTGGACAATTTCCCTAAGACAACACACGCATGCACTATATGACTTGCCCTATGCCACTCGTATGCTTTTATACGAATCTTACCTATATAGGTCATACCTTGGGCACTAGATAAGACAATATTACTACCTAGGGTATGATTGGAGCCTCAAGATATCTCACGAGTCATATTCAAGGGTACGAGTGACTCTATTGAGTCGTACCAAGCCAAAGAGGTCCAAAACTGATGAAATTTTGCAAGAGTCCTATTCCTAGGGTATTTTAGTCTTCCCTACTAGGATTATTTTTCATCGAATGATAGGTAAGGTTAAGGATAAGCACAAGGTAACACATTAACACACATCAAACTTTCCCCCAACCAAAGTAGAGGACGAGAATACAAACCTAGATGAGAAGATCATTACATATCCCAAGCACAATTTACACTCCAACACCTTCATTTTGACCTCTAACTAAGTTAGAAAACAAAGATGCAAGAGGAACCATTCCTCACCTTTAACCAAGTTTGAAAACCAAAGATGTGTTGAAGAACACATACCCTACGTATGAATTTTTGGAACAAAGAACCAACGTGGATCCTTGGACTTCATGTCCACCTTCGAATCCTAAATGACTTTCTTGAACCTTTAGTTCTACCATGGAACCTTTATCGAAGCCATACCTTTCATTCACAACTGGAAAAATTACCGATCTAAGATCCTCATCGGGACCTCCTCAAAAGAACAAGGAATTCGAGATACTATAACCACCTAAAGGAACCTAACAAAGCACCATCCATACCCCCCACAAAACATAGATTACCGAATGAATGGACTCATGCTAGAGAGCAAGTATGAATCAATTTAGAATTTACCGAGACACATTACTACGAGAGATTGATTCTAACTATTCACCACCACTTCCATGTTCAATCCTATCCGAAGTTAAGAGGAGTTAACTTAAGCCACCGTACTCCACTCGAGTTAACTTAAGCCACCGTGCTCCACTCCTCACATCTATCCTGAAGTGCTACTCCGCTTCCATCACTATTATAATATGGAAACTATGGGTAAAGGACATGAACAAACCCATATCCAACCATTTATAACCAAAATCCCCAACCTATGATTGAACACCAAAATCATGCAACAATGAAACCATGAAACATTCACAAAAATTGTGCCTCACCAAACTCAACACAACCATGGGCATATCTACCAACCACAATAATTCAAGACTACTGCTTATATACCTGCAGTATGATCTATCCATCAAAAGATCTAACACTATTTATTATTTCACAACAGATATTCACCACCTATTTCTTTCCTAACCATTTATCATGACAAAAACCTTACCTCACCTTTAAACCCTAACTCTAGTAGCCATCTTAGACTCTCCCTCACTTAGGGACTTCTACATTCCCCTTTACAAAATGTCACCATTCTATCCAAACCATAACTATCCTAACATAAGGAGAGTCATTAAGAAACCAAAGTACAAGAATTATCTATGCCTCCCAAGGTAACACAAAGACCTCTGAAATAAGACACGACACCAAATACATGAAGTACATCATAACAACCATCTAGACCATAATAAAGAACCATCTTGACAAAACCATACCACAAAAAAGAGTCCTTAAAATGGAAACCAAAAGAAACACAACCACCTATACCATAAATAATACAATATAGAGTCAAAACTCATATCCATGGAACAAGGCGAATTCAAAATAAGAACCTTAAGCATAAGCGCTATAAGAATGCATGTCAGACTAGTAGGGTATTCTCTTAATTGAGATAGAAGAGGATCACTGGAATATGCAACCCGACCTTCCCTTGAAGTTCACCATTAAAAAAAAGCTTAGACTAACCATCAACTTTCACCCAATTACACCTACAAGCACAATACTCTGCTCTAATGGGTATCACCGAAGACATACATTAGGGACGTTTGGTTCTCCTATGCCTAAAATCTTATCCATCCCAGTGCTACCTAGATCCCAGCGTAGACATGCAAAAAAATTAGACCAATTTGACTCCAAGGTTACCAATTTAAACAAAACCATTTAAAATCAAACTATGGTCACCAAGGCCATTCCAAAATCATTTGAATTTCAACCAAAGCTAATTCATGTTCCCTTAACCATTTATACAACACAAAGATTTAAGAATAGTCAAACCATATGACAAAATTGTATTCAATGGAAATTTTCACAAATAATTTGAGGACATACAATTTTTAATACCAAAACCAAGTAATTAGGGAATCCATAGTACCTTGAAATTTATTTACCATTCCTATGCGTCCCACAATGTTCATAAGCATTAGTAAAATAGGAATAATACATCATAATCCATGGAAAATAAATTAAGTAAGTGATTTGTCAAAATCTCCAATTGTGCCAAAATCCATTTTCTAAACCATGGATTAAGAAATCAATTTCATGCCCACAACAAAGTACAAGTATAGGGACAAAGATAGATGCAAACTCCATGATCTACCCTATCCCATGACTTAACCCCCCACCCACCATTTTACCTTCATAATTTCTGCATTGCTATCTCCGAGATAACATACTTTCTTTATTCTAATCAAACATCTAGGTTCAAGCCTAGTATCTAACAATCACCATGCACTATTATCAAAGTATCCCATATAAAATAGAATACACCTATAAGGTCCCCCCCCACTAGAAAGATACCCTAAATTTCTTAGTCACCCTCAGAAAACCTATTTACTCCCTTGGAAACCATCTCCTTACATATGAAAGAAGGAAAGTAACTTACGGAGAAATACAAGGACATATGAAACTTCTATCTAAAAGATCCCTTCATTTACCTTTAAGCCCCCTTTTAATCCAATCAAAACTATTATATAAAAAATAGATAGAAATTGGATAAGTGTCCAAAACAAGACCAATCCCAAATCAACCTTCCAATTAAAAAGTCATGATGAGGGTTGTCAATAAGACCTCAGGAAATTTATCCATCACCAAAACCAACCCAATGAAGAACCTTTCGAGTTAGGATCTTTAACCTAGACCAAGAAATAAAGATACCCCTTTTTGGAGACCAGTCTCCGAGTTCTAGGACATGTTATAACCTTTCCCTTTATAACTAGGGAATGAATCCATCCTCTCATTCATGACCTACTCACCATGGAGCCTAAAAAAATGGATAATCTAATAGTAAAAAATACGAGTGCAACCAAATCCATCCCTCGAATGACACTATAATCCACCATATTTGAGTCAAATAATTTCTAACTCACGTGATACATCCCATGTGGGACTGGTTTGTCTTTGATGCAATATAGTAAGGTTGTGGCCTATGCTTCAAGGCAGCTTAAGGCTCATGATAGGAATTATCCAACTCATGATTTAGAGTTTGTGATTGTAGTTTTTACTTTGAAAATCTGGCGCCATTACTTGTATGGGGTATATGTGGCTATTTATTTAGACCATAAGAGTTTGTAGTATGTGTTTACACAGAAATAATTGAACCTCAAATAGAGGTAGTGGCTTGAATTACTTAAGGATTACGAATGAGTTTGCACTAATATCCAAGTAAAACTAATATTGGTGTTGATGCTCTTAATAGGTTGTTTATAGGTAGCTTATCTTATATTGATAGAGAGAAAAGAGGATTGGTGAAGGATATTCACAGGTTGGCTAACTTAGGAGTTTGTCTTTTGGACTCTGAGAATGAGGGAGTAATTATTTAAGAGGTGATTAAATTATCTCTTGGTGCTGAGGTGAAGAAGAAATCGATTATAGATCCCATACTTATGCAGATTAAGGATGATGTGGGTCAGTAAAAAGTTATGGCTTTTGATATTAGGGGAGATGGCATCTTGAGATATCAAGAAAGGTTGTGTGTTCCTAATGTTGATAGTCTACGGGAAAGGATTTTGACTGAGGCTTATTAGTATAGCTAGATAGTTCATTCCAGTTCAACTAACGTGTATCATAACTTGAAGGAAATCTACTAGTGGAATAATATGAAGAGAGATATGGTAAACTTTATGGCTAAGTGTATGGTTTGTTAGCAAGTTAAGTTTGAACATTTGAGGCCCCATGGTATTTCATAAGAGATAGAGTTACTTATGTAGAAATGTGAGATGATTAATATGGACTTCATTATAGGTCTTCTGCGGTCTCAAAATTAGTGTGACTTTATTTGGTTCATTATGGATAGAATGACTAAGTCTGCTCACTTTTTGCCTTTGAGGACTAACTACTCAGGAGAACATTATACTAAGTTATTCACTTAGGAGATAGTAAAGTTGCATGAGGCACCAATAGTAAAGTTGCATGAGGCACCAATGTCCATCATTTCAAACTGAGGTACCTAGTTTTCTTCTCACTTTTTGGGTTTGTTTTAGAATAGTTTGGGTACTCAGGTGAACCTTAACACTATTTTGTATCCTCAAATAGATGGACAAGCGGAGCATACTATTTAGACTCTGGGGGATATACTAAGGGCCTGTGTGATTGACTTTAAGGGTAGTTGACTTTACCATTTGCCTTTTATTAAGTTTACCTACAATAATAGTTGTCATTCTAGCATTCAAATGACTCATTTTGAGGCTCTTTATGGTAGAAAGTACCGGTCTCCTATTGGATAGTTTAAGGTAGGCAATACTATGTTATTTGGTCCTAACTTGGTTCACCAAGAAATGAGAAGGTGAAGGTGATTAGATAAATACTTAAACCTGCTCAAAGTCACCAAAAGTCTTATACGGATATAAAGCGAAGAGAGTTCTAGTTCGTGGTTAGTGATTGGGTGTTCTTGAATGCATTTTCTATGAAAGGAGTTATGATATTTGGAAAGAAGGGGAAGCTCAGTCCTCATTACGTTAGTTCGTATCACATTTTAAGGAGAATTAGAAATGTCTGAGTTAGATTTATCTGTATATTTAGCTTCAATTCATCCAGTGTTTCATGTGTCCATGCTAAAAAAAATGTATGGGTGATCCTTTTATGATAAGGCTCATGAAGGATGTTTGTGTTATGAATTTTGTTGTCTTATGATGAAGTCCCAGTTGAGATATTGGAAAGGAAAATTTGTAGATTAAGGACCAAAAATGTAGCTTTGGTGAGGTTCTTTAGAGAAATCAAAAGGCCAAAGAAGCTACATGGGAAGCTGAAAAAGATATAATCCAAGTACCTGTTCTTGTTTTCTGAGTTGGATGAAAGTGCTTAAGGTATGACATTTGTTTCCCTCGTATTATTTTTTGAATTTGTCCTTGGATTTTGATGTATTCTCGCGATTTTCATGATAAAAAGTCCTAACTTCTTATTCAGGGATCAATGATCTGGGGGAGGGGGGGTTAATATAAGACCTCATAATATTTTGATCATTTTATTTTTAACCATCCCATATGCGCAATGTCAATTTTTGACTTGAATTATGTTTAGGGATGTTGAAAGAGTATTTTGAAAAGTTTTAAAAAATTTTAAAGGGGTTCGGAGTTATTTTATAATCCTGAGGCAGTAAGCCTCCACGATAGTGGATTGCCATGAAGGATAACCTCTGCGATAAGGGCGTGGCATAGAGGCTACTATCCGCGATAGCGACGTACCACACTGCTATGTAAATTTTATCCAGTTTTATTTTTTTCACTTGGGGTAAGGGTTTTTTGGTGCTTTTAACCCTTGTACGACTTATAAACACTTGGGTGACACTTTTCCTTCAATTTTCAAAGATCAAAATTATTTTTTTTCCTCTTTAACTCAAAACCTAAGAAAGCTCAAGGGTTTTACATGGAATTTACTATTCAAGCTCCAAACTTTGAATTCTTTTCAAATTGTTCTATATTTCAGCCATATTGCTCATCCCTAACTTTTATTTTTACATCGTGGCATTTATTTAATCAATATTCATATGTTTTAATTATTGGGATTGAAATTGGGTTGAGGGGTGTAACACCCTACACTTTTGGGCTAAAGTTAAACTGTCTTTCCTACGCTTATGAACCTGAACTATAATACCCCGTACTATTCTTATCTTAATACAGCATTTAGTTGCATTCTTAAGGGGATTTAGGCTCAAAATTTTCACTAAGTGGTGGGGGATTAGTCATCTTCAAGACCCCTAAACTTCGAGGATTTCTATTTTGACCTTCTCGACCCCAAGACGATAGTTCTAGAGTTAATTCATGTTTAGGAATGTATGAGGTATGTCTCAAGGGAGTTTTGAATTTTTTGGACAAGGTTTGCATCACGTTTGGATCATGAATGCAACAAGCCACTGCGATAGGGCTGCGTCGGGGTGACATTTCCATTGGCAAGTACATCACGTTATTGTAAAGGTGTTTTCATCCAGTTCTTGATTCATAATTTGAATGCATGTGTCATGATCTTTATCCTAGTGTGTGAGGTGATTACTAGGTGAAAAAAGTTCATAGAAATCACTTAGAGCATAGTTGATCTAAGAGCCTTTGATTCGTCCAAAGTTTGGTATTCGATTCTACAAGGGTCAACTTTGAAAGTGTATAACATTTGGTATATGTGGAATTTTTCAGTTCAAAGACCAACCAAACTATAGATAATTGGATTATCTTTTCAACGATACCAATTTCGCCTTAATTCGATACCCGAACAAAAAGTAATGCTTATTTTTGTCAAAACTAGTAAGTTACCATGATTAGACCGCATTGCTGTGAGCCTGAAAAATACAATTACGAGTTTAAAATTACCCGAGGGGCAATTGTGTCTTTTCTCCTCAATTCAATTCATAAATCCATGACTTAAATCACCAGCTAGGGCATTATTTTCCCATCTTCTTCAACTTTTCTCTTAAGAAAACCCTATATCTTTCCCAAGAACAAAAAATCAAGCCTTTCAAGTTCAAGATTCTCAAGAAAAGTGTAATGATTAAGGTTCCCTTCTTCCAACTAAGTAACCTAATGTATGTGGGGCTGTCCTAATCTCATGGGCATGTTTTTATGAATTTGAACAAAATTTAAAGTTACTCAAGTATGTATATGAATTTGAACAAAATTTAAAGTTACTCAAGTATGTATATGAAGTAAGATTGGAATTTCATTTTAAAAAGGGCTTGCATTGTGAAAATAATTTGAGAAAAACACTGAATGATCATGGAGTCTCGTTTCATAATCTTGAATTATAATTTTGTATAGATGTACTTTGAACTCAAAAGGATGGTTTCAAATATGAATTGTGAATCCTTATATTGCATGATAATATTTATGTACTTTCTATTTCATGTATTGTAAACTATTTGAGAGCATGATTTAAGTGCCCCTTTTTTATCATAAGAGTTATGTTTAACAAATGTTGGGCTAGTTTATAAATAATGACAATTCATTGAATATTAAAGTTTTGATAATCATTATGCATGCATTGAATGAATGTAATTTGTTTGATGGTCATATAAATGATTTGAATGAGAAGGATGATGTGTGGATACTATACGAATGACTTGCAAGTCTGGGAGTATGACGATACACTATTGTGTAGTGCCTTTGATAAAATGATAAAAGAATAGTTGTAAGCATGATGCATGCTTCTTAAAAGAGGCTAAAGAAAAATCGGGCTAAATGAGTGTTGGATGGTTACTCGAAGAAAGCATGAGTTAAAAAACTCTATGATGAAATCATGATTTTCCAACATGGGGTTATGGTGCCATGCTTTATGATCTTACGCACCTTCATTCATGCCCTCCCAAACTGGGATTATGGTTAGGTACCCTACTTTATGATCTTGCAAACTACCAGGACATGTTAATTTGATTGGAAATTTTGACACCCTGCTTTGTGATCTTGTGTGTCCCCCTTATCGATACTCCAATCCTTGTAGAAAACTTAGATTAGGGGCTTGGCCGCCGAGTTAAGGGAGGACTCCATTTAGCCCGTGAAAGTATGAACTTGTAGGGTGTACCATCTAGCTCAATAATATAGAATGAATTGAATCACAATTGAAAGAATCGTTTGTGAAGCTTATCTTATTATGCCTATGAGTTTTCAAAGGTTTTATGTCAACATGTTATATAAAATTCTCTCACCTAATTTATATAAAAGCATATTTTGTTTTTGGACTGTTTTACATACCAGTACATTTGTATTGACCCCCCTATATTTCAAGATCTAAGGCACAGTCCCGGGGTCCCACTAAGTAGTAGATCAGTTTATCAGAAGTTTGAATTTGGTGAGCCTTGCTTGTTCTAGAAGGTATTGGTTTTATAGATTTCGCAGACTGCCATTAGATATTTTGGAATGTTTTTGAACTCATATTCATATTGTTCAGTTAAAATCAAAGAATGACATGTTTCCATTTTTCTAAGTCTTCTGTATGTCCTTATAGTATGTGAATTATGCATATGATTGCCAGTTAGAATGACTCTCAGGCCTTCATGGTTCAGGATGCTCATCGCGGACAGGGCCTCGATTTGGGTCATGACAAACTTGGTATTAGAGCACTGTTCATGGTTCCAAGGTGTCTACGAAGTCACGTCGGGTAGACTCCTTTTTTATGTGTGTATAGCGCGCCATACTTATAAAGAGGAAGCTACTAGGCTTTTAGGAATGTTTCACTTTTCTTCGTGTTCTAGATTATGCCATTGTGTTGTCCATTTGGAAGTTAACCAGATTCCTTCTTTACTCTAATTTTTATTAACTATGTCTCATTGTCGAGTCAATTCAAGTGCAAAATCTTAGAGTCTAAATGAGGTTACCCCTTCTAATTGAGACATAAAAGATTATGAAATTGTACAAGGACTTAAGAAGAGTCCATGAGTATGTTAAAGTGTATTGATTTAAGCTTATACCCCTATCTATATCAATCATTAATTTGAGCCAGAGGTATGAAGTATATTCAATCCTTTCAAAATTCTTGTTGCAGATGTCATGCTTAAGGGTAATGATATATGTCAAAATATTGGAACAGTATTTCCACCCGAGTAGTAGTATGTGTTAAGATGTCACACCATATTGGTAGTAAGATGTTCACGAAGCTAGTGATATGATGACACAAGGTTAGAAGTCAAGGTGAGGGTGATTTTTGTGTGAATAAGTAGTTTGAGTTATATAACCCTTGACTGTGGGGTGGGTTGCTCTTTTATGGTGATCGACCAATATTGTAGCAAAATTTTTAGAGTGTATGGTAGTCGGTGAAGGAAGTTTCTACCTATAATTACTATTTATTCAAAATAGGGAAGGATTTCAGAATGGATAGTTATGGCGGTCGTAGAAATTTTTTCAAGTTTGTGATTGGGAAGGGGTAGATTAGTCAATAAGTTATGGGTAAAGACTCATTGGCGTAATGGAATTTGAAGGTAGTCTAAATGTATGCTTGGGTAAGTAAGTATGATGTGAGAAAGTAGAATATGTAGATAAGATTGTAATGGGCTATAATATAGGATTAAGTCGACTATGTCTATTGTGTAACTTTACCCCCTAGACCCTCTTTTCTTTAGTAGTCGTAAAATAGTACTAATGGATTTTGAGGCATAGTAGTAATGTCATGGAAGGGATGTGATTGTAGGTAGAAATTAAGTGAAATGAGGTATTTGGGTTGACTTCCCAATTCGATGGACTAGTATAATATTTGGTATGCTTTATCGGTGGTACATGATAGATGCTTGAACTTTAGATGTGGATGGTGGAGAAAACAATAAAAAGATAGTAGCTTAACATTAATGATACATATTTGGTAGGAGTAAGTAGTTGGCTTGGTTTGATGTGTGCAATAGCCTAGATTGAAAACTTGTGGAACAATGAGCGGACAATTGTGATGTGTATATATACACATGAGAACAAGAGTGAAACGTTGAACTATGGTTGAATCATTAAGTGGATAAGAGCGTGAGTATATAATAATAAGTTAAACCCCCAGGTATCATGTTGTTAGATAAAGTTTTATATGTATTGTAATGCCTCGAGTCTGGTACCCCGGACTCTACACGGTGCTCATAATCCCGAAGGACCACAAGCTAACCCTTTTCTAGTATCTATAACTGAACACTGCATAATACATTGTAAAAATGCAGAACACTGGCGGAAAACTTGCCATGAGGTTCAAATATCTAAAATACAATTGAAAACTGAATGCTGATACATTTGTCTGAAAAGCCTCTAAACTGTCTGAACTGTAGAGTTGATGGGATAAGTCCACAACTAACTCCGTCTACTAAAATACTGAATCTAGTACAATAATAAAATAAAGATTATCCTCGAATGATGAGGAATCACTGCTACGTCTACTGCTGCTGACTGAATCTAAAATGCTAAGGGTGCACTGGGTCTCGTGCTTCTGAACCTATGGTATAAAACACCATAGTGAAGAAAAGTATGCGTCAGTATGACAGAATGTACTGGTATGCTAGATGAGGTAAGGCTAAATGCAAGGGTTCGTATGCATGAATAATACTGACTAAATAATCTAAGGATACATGAATGAATGCACAAACTATAAGTGAAATCAGAGGAATACTGAATACTGAATTCTAATAACTGGAATTTTGATAAGTGAGTCTACTGATATTGATATCTAATTGACTAAGGTTGAGATCAGTCCTATCAAGCGGGTGATCTCTGAATATACTGATAATGAAGATGATTAACTAAATATAAGATTATTCCTATCTAGCGAGTGATCTCTGAATCTAATGGTACTTGATACTAATTGCCTATATGTAAGATCAGTCCTATCTAATGGGTGATCTCTAAATCTGTTGGTATTGATACTGATACTGCTTGACTAAATCAAAGATCAGTCCTATCTAGCGGGTGATCTCTAAATCCATTGATAATACTAATGAGTGACTGTATCTAACAGTCCTGAATCTGTGCTACTGAGCTGAGTTCTTTTACTCTGACTGATTCTAAAGCTGAGACTATAGGAGGTAGTCATCTAACTGAAATGCCTCAAATCTGAAATAGTGGGGTCCAACCTATAACCCCAGCTGAAAAGGTATCAGTACCGTGCCACGGGTAAAGACAACTGCTATGGGGTCAGTCCTAATCTAGCGGGTGACCCCCAAGACCAGTCCTATCCTAGCGGGTGATCCTAGAGTATGTCAGTCCTATCTAATGGGTGACATCTCATACCTATGCTAGCTATGTAGTTCTAGAACTTAGGGATTACTTCTAGGGATCTCAGTCCTATCTAGTGGGTGAGCCCCCTAGATGCTGAATCCTACTCCCAACTGAAAGACACTGAACTGATTACTAATTTATACTAGGCTTGACTGAACTATTTTTGATCGTACTTGTTTGACTGAGCTAAATTGAATTCACTAAGTTTCGTTGACTGACAAAATATTACTGAGTTCTAAATCGATTACTGAACTAAAGTTGGAATGCTACTGGTACTGAGATTACTGAGATTTCCTAAGTTCTGTAACTGTCTGAGTTCTACTGAGTTCTATAACTGACTGAGAGTATTAATAATCATGGCATGACTGAGATTATCATAAAACTAACACTGGCTCTAGAAAAGAAGCTAATTTTTCGGGTATAAATATCTCCAGGACTCGATAACATAAATAATACAAGATAGGACAACTCGTACATAACATGACAATAAACTATCATTCACAACATAATCAATGAGGCATCTCCTCAAGCACTTAGAAGTCTTAAACATGTAAATGTATAGGGAGTGCTTACTATTATCTCATAATTCATTCAATAAGAAATGCACATGAGTAGGAATGCATGTAACATATCATAATTCATTCACTAAGGCCTTTCAACAGACACTTGGTATGCATTAACTTATGCACAATTGGGAATTTCTTGTCAACATGCTATAATGACTCCATTTCTTTTACATAAGCATTTTATCAAACATATGAGGAGCATACTTTATTCAATTCACCTAATTAACATGGTTACATCAATAAACATGCATCTTGAAGGGGTTTATCATGAACATCACATAAATATCCCATACTAGGATCAAATCTTGGAACTTTGTAAACAAAACATGAATTAAAACTCAATAACAACATGAACTTCAATTTCAATTCACATGAATCATGAAAACTCATAAATATATAAACTTTGAATATAGAAAAGTATTCTTGAACTTCTTGGGTGGAAGGAACCCAAGAATCAACATCTAACATACCTTAGTTCTTGATTTTATGAAGATTGATGGAGAAATTTTCTTGAAGTTGGATCTTTAATTGGAAACCCTAAACTTTTTCTTGAGAGAAATTGAGAGAAACCACTATAGTTTGGGTGAAATATGGCTGAATCATATGTTTTAAGGTTATATAACAGTGGAAAAAAGACTGAAATAACCCTGGGGTCGCGGCTATTTTAATGACTAGAAAAATGGGTGCCAACGCATTGGTTGACACAATGTGTCGATGGCATTGACGTGATACCTAATGCGTCACGTCATGATCACATCGAGCCTCAGTATTTCTTACTCTGGAAGCCCGCAACAATGTTAACCGACACGATAGGCGACACGGTTCACCAAGATCGCATTGGTCTACTTTTTTGAGACCCCAAATATGGTCTAAACGAGGCCCGAAAAATCTGAAACTTGTCTGGGAACCCCTATTGACATTCAGGATCAAGAATTAGCTAAAATATCAACTATCAAAAGTTAGGAAAGTCATGAAATAGATCATCAAAGTTTGAAGGCTTATGAAATGAAGAAGTTCCAACCCTTAGCCAAATTTTCTAAGTGTGAAGCTTCCCTTGACATGCTTTAAAGAGTTTTAACGTCTAGAAAGATTTACGGGGTCTTACAATATCTCCCCCTTCGGAACATTCGTCCTCAAATGAGATTGACTAGGCTGAGATTACTGATAGACTGAACTTACTTAAGGGACATCTAAAACATGACTATATGACTGGAACTACTGATATTCTGAAATCTCATACTAAACATGCATATCTAATACATGTACATCTGACTAAGTTGATTCTCATGAAATCATGATTAAAATTATTGATAAGCTTGAGCTTCTTCTACTTAACATGTATATCTAATGAACGAGTATCTATCTGAATGACTCTTGAATGCATGATTGAGTATGCAATGATAACTGATATTAAGTTTGTAAGGAAAAATCTTAGCATAAAACTGAATGGGTTTAAGGTCATAAAACATTAAGGGAAATCATAGGGTATCTCTCTCTTGGGGAACTATGTCCCTCTAAGAAGGTTTACTTCATTGAGACCCTTGAGAAAAACTATGGTGATGGCCAAGGCACCTATGAGATGGATCATGACTAAACATTCGGGATTTGAAACTAATGTACAACTCATGAACTAAGATGAACTCTCACCTACTTGGATGCTCTATCTTGGAATAGCTACACTCCTTAGACATTCTGATAATATGTCTAGATGGAAAGATTGGAAAAACAAACTATATGAATTTAATTATGTGATTGCTAAACTGAATTGCTGGCCTTACTGACTAACTCATGCTGAAAACTTAAGCTCAAATGGGAGAAAAAAACATAACAAAGCATATCATGAATATCAAGGACTTATAACGTACCCAAATCTATGTTAAGGAAACTTTCAAGATCATGATGGGTCTGGAGCGTATAAAATCTATTCTGACGCTGGCCACTAGTGGTGTTGGAAGTAGCACCCTACTGACGTAAATCTTTACCCCTCTGAGCTAGCACTCTATACTTCCACAACCTGTGTCCTGGATTACCGCAACCAAAACATACCTTGTTGCCTGCTCTACATGCACCTAGGTGGTTCTTACCACATTCTTCACAAAGCGGATAGGTACGAACACCATTTGCACAACTCTGGGCTTTGGAGCCTGGTGCCCCTTCATGATTGACATCCCTGAACTTTGGTTCTGGTGCACTAGCTGAGGATGGATCTGGGACTAAAAACTTCTGACTATGTTGAGAATAGTTACCACCCTACGATCCTGGCTGAGAAAAACTATAACTACGAGTTCTGAATTTCTTACTCACTCTCTCTCTTTCCATAGAATTTTCTACCTCAATCTGCTGAGCATGCATCATTAGTCTAAAAAGATCCATTTCTTTATTGAGCATATAATTAATACACTCCTTAACCACTAACCCAGACATACCGGTCACAAACTTACTCATGCTAGATCTAGGGTCTGCCATCTGCTTGGGAACATACTTAGACAACTGATTAAACTTCAGGCAATACTCCTTCACTAACATAGAGCCTTGCCTTAGGTTCATGAACTCTTTTACCTTAGCTTCTCTCATCTCAAGTGGGAAAAACATATCTAAGAACGTATCTTGAAATATCTGCCAAGTCATGAGAGATGCATCCTCCCCTCTACCTATAAGATGTTAATTATATACTCTCCTCTTTAGAGACATGCATAATTTGGGTGATCTTCTTCATCTCCTCAAGATAGAGCTATGGGTCCTCACCTACTACTAACTCAAAGAATTTTGGAGGGTTCATTCTCGTAAAATTTTTGATCCTAGCTGTGGCTATATCCCCATCTTACTGAGTTTGGGTTGTAGCTTGATGGTTACCTTAAAAATTAGTTTTCACAGCTTGGGCTAGCGTATGTAAAGCTGCCCAAAATTTTATATGTGACACATTCTCATTCAAAGGATCTATAGGCTGAGGTGGCTGGTTATCATTTCTATGGGCATTATATCTATGGGGAGGCATATTCTCTAAATGAAAGAAAGAATGGATTAGACTGAGAGTCTTAACTTGAGCTCATGCTCACTCGCACGACATGAATACTAAAAGAAAGGAAACTTTTCCTAAAACATCTTATAACCTCCTATACATAAATGGGGTGTGCAACACACCCATGCACAAGACTCTGCTAGATGTGGCTTTCAGACTTTCTAGGACACTGTTCAACCTTAGGCTCTAATACCAAGTTTGGAACGCCCTTAGTCTGGTACTCCAAACACTACAAGGTGCTCATAATCTTGAAGTACCATAAGTTAACCCTTTTCTAGTTTCTATAACTGAGCACTGCATAATACACTATAAAAATACAAAAAATTGGCAGAAAACTTTCCATGAGGTTCAAATATCTAAAATATAACTGAAAATTGAATACTGATAAATCTGTCTGGAAAGCCTCTAAACTGTTTGAACTGTGGAGTTGATGGGACAGGTCCCCAACTAACTCCATCTACTAAAATACTAAATCTAATGTAATAGTAAAATAAAGATTATCCTTGAATGATGAGGACTCACTTCTACGTCTACTGTTGCTGACTAAATCTGAAATACTACGGGTGCTCTCGATCTCGTGCTTCTGAACCTATGGTATAAAACACCATAGCGCAAAAAAGTATACGTTAGTATGATGGAATGTACTGGTATACTAGATGAGGTAAGGCTAAATGCAGGGGTTCATATGCATGAACAATACTGACTAAATAATCTGAGTATATTGAATGAGGATACATGCATAAATGCACAAACTATAACTGAAATCGTAGGAACACTAAATACCGAATTCCAATAACTAGATTTCTGATAACTGAGTCTATTGATACTGATATCTAATTTATAGAGGTTGAGATTAGTCCTATCTAGTGGGTGATCTCTAAATATACTGATAATAAAGATGATTAACTAAATCTAAGATTAGTCTTATCTAGCGGGTGATCTCTGAATCTAATGGTACTTGATACTAATTAACTGTATTTGAGATCAGTCCTATCTAATGGGTAATCTCTGAATCTATTGGTATTGATACTGATACTGCTTGACTAAATCTGAGATCATTCCTATCTATCAGGTGATCTAAATCTATTAATAATACCAATGAGTAACTGTATCTAATAGTCCTTAATCTATGCTACTGAGCTGATTCCTTTTACTGAGATTGATTCTGAAGCTGAGACTGTGGGAAATAGTCGTCTAACTGACATGCCCCAAATTTGAACTAGTGGGTTCCAACCCTTTAACCCCATCTATAAATGTGTCAATACCATGCCACGAGTAAAGATAAATGCTATGGGGTCAGTCCTAATCTAGCGGGTAACCTTTGAGACCAGTCCTGTACTAGTGGGTGATCCCGAAGTATGTCAGTCCTATCTAATGGGTGATATCTCATACCTAGGCTAGCTACGCAGTTTTGGAATTTAGGGATTGCTTGTAGGGATCA
This sequence comes from Capsicum annuum, assembly GCF_002878395.1. Taxonomy (NCBI): domain Eukaryota; kingdom Viridiplantae; phylum Streptophyta; class Magnoliopsida; order Solanales; family Solanaceae; genus Capsicum; species Capsicum annuum. The sequence continues at coordinate 50,680,131 of NC_061122.1, forward strand.
CAGTTCTATCTAGCGGGTGAGCCCCAATCCCTAGATTTGCTCGATGCTGAATCCTACTCCCAACTGAAAGACATTGAACTAATTACTAATTCATACTAGGCTTGATTAAACTGTTACTGATCTTACTTATTTGACTGAGCTAAATTGAATTCACTAAGTTCCGTTGACTGACAAAATATTACTGAATTCTAAATCGATTATTGAACTAAAGCTGGAATGCTACTGATATTGAGATTACTGAGATTATCTAAGTTCTATAACTATCTGAGTTATATTGAGTTCTATAACTGACTGAGAGTACTACTAATCACGGCATGACTGATATTATCATAAAAATGCCACTGGCTCTAGACAAACAGCTAATTTGTCGGGTATAAATACCCCCAGGAATCGATAACATAAATAATACATGACAGGACAACTCGTACATAACATGGCAATAGGCTATCATTCACAATACAATCAATGAGGCATCTCTTCAAGCACTTGGAAGTATTCAACTTGTAAATGTATAGGGAGTGCATACTATTATCTCATAATTCATTCAATAAGGAATGCACATTTGTAGGAATGCATGCAACATATCACAATTCATTCACTAAGGCCTTTCAACAAACACTTGGCATGCATTAACTTATGCACAATTGGGGATTTCCTGTCAACATGCTATAATGACTTCATTTCCTGTACATAAGCATTTTATCAAACATATGGGGAGCATACTTTATTCAATACACCTAATTAACATGGTTACATTAATCAACATCCATCTTCAAGGGGTTTATCATGAACATCACACAAATACCACATACTAGGATCAAAGCTTGGAACTTTGTAAACAAAACATGAATTAAAACTCAATTACAACATGAATTTCAATTTCAATTCACATGAATCATGAAAACTCATAAATATGTAATATTTGAATTTAGAAAAGGATTCCTGAACTTCTTGGGTGGAATGAACCCAAGAATCAACATCTAATATACCTTAGTTCTTGATTTTATGAAGATTGACGAAGGAATTTTCTTGAATTTGGATCTTTAATTGGAAACCCTAAACTTGTTCTTGAGAGAAATTGAGAGAAACCACTATAGTTTGGGTGAAATATGGCTGAATCATGTGTTTTAGAGTTATATAAGAGTGGGAAAAAGACTAAAATAACCCTGGGGTCGCGACTATTTTAATGGCATCAATGCGATACCCGATGCATCGCATCATGATCGCGTTGAGCCTTAGAACTTTTGACTCTGGCAGCCTGCAACAATGTTAACCAACACGATAGGCGATGCGCACACCAATATCGGGTTGGTCTACTATTTTGAGACCCCAAACATGGTCTAAACGAGGTCTGAAAACTCTGAAACTTGTCCAGGAACTCCTATTGACATTTTGGATCAAGAATTAGCTAAAATATCAACTATCGAAGGTCGGGAAGGTCATGAAATAAATCATCAAAGTTTGAAGGCTTATGAAATAAAGAAGTTCCAACACTTAGCAAAATTTTCTAAGTGTGAAGCTTCCTTTGACATGCTTTAAAGAGTTTAACAACTAGGATGATTTGTAGGGTCTTATATGTATGTGTCATATGTACCTAGTTCACGTTCTTGAATTTTGTAGTACGGAGAATTCTGGGCCCTGGATGCCAGGCGATGCTTACGATCACGAGTGACCACAAGCTAACCCGTGAGCTGGTACTTACTATAAGCACTGAATAATAGTAACAAAATACACATGTATGGAATAACTGAATATGCCATAAGTTTTTATATACTAAAAATTTTCTGAATCATAAGTCTGAAAACAACTACCAGAAAATAATTATCTGAAACTGGTAAAAGTAATGACAAACTGACTGACTATCGAAGTGTCTGAAAGCCTATAAAACTGACTAAATAAGAGTTGATAGGACAGGCCCCTAACTAACTTTAACTGACTACTGAACTGAAAATACTAAAATAAACATAATCGGTCCTCAAAATATGAGGACTCACCACTACTGTTGCTACTGATATGCTAGAATGCTTGAGTGCAGTTGGAAACCTAAGCGTCCGAACCTATGATATAAGACATCATAGCATAAAAAATGAGTATACAGTCAGTATTTTAAATATACTGGTATGCTAGATGAGGTTAGGTTGTTATGCATGGGTTATGTGCATGAGTAATAACTGACTGAATGAGTAGCATGAGGTAACTGAATAACTAATATGAATGTGTAAATGCTGTAAAATCTAAGAATGCATATAACATGATTATAAAATAGTCTATAAATTGAACTACTAAAATATGATAACTAAATAACTGATAAAATATATTCTATGGTCAAGCAAAATTGAATTGATTTCTGGACTGAATACTAAAACTGAAACTGTGGGAGGTATTATCTAACTGACGTACCCTGAATCTGAGCTGATAGGGATCCAACCTGTGACCCCACTTGAAAGGCTGCTAGTACTGTGCCATGAGTATTAACAATGGCCGTGTCAACCCTAAACTAGGAAGAAGACATCTTGTCAACCCTAAACTAATAGGAAGACTCATGAGATATATGTCAAACCTAAACTAGCAAGAAGATATCTCAAACCTACACTGGCTACGTAGTTTTGTAACTCAGGGATTGTTACTAAGGGTTAAACCCTATACTAATAGGAATTCCCCCATCCCTGGATTTGCTTGGTTCTAAATCCTACTCCTAACTGAATTGACACTAATTACGGGATTGAACTAAGTTTAACTAAAGAAGGAATTGACTCGAATTACTGAACTAATCTAAGTTTGAATGACATGATAACTGACTGAACTAATAATGCTCATACGTATCTATAACTATTTTGAAAATACTAAGACTAAGTAAAAAGCTAAATTTTGGGTATTCATAATCCTTAGGACTCAATAATAATAACAACAGGGACACATGAAAGCTCTAAAACCATGAAAGAAAATCATTGTTCACAATTTTTCACTTAAGCATTTCATCAAACACATAGGGGTTAAGAATTTTACATGGCGGTGCTTTTAAACATGATAAGATACCACGATCACATGACCAAATCATAAAATGGGGGTTTTATTCTAAATTTGCATAAACATAATATGGAAACCACAATATTTAAAACATACTATAATGTATTTCAAGTGAAAATAATTGAAATCATAACTTAAAACTAAATTACCAAGGTATAGATAAACATACTTCAATTTTCAAATGTGTAAGGTCTCTTTCTATCAAAACTTTTTGAAACCTAATACATGATTGAAATTCATAAGAGTTTCATGGAGGTAATTCACTGTAAACATGTAATTTTATTGCAAACATGTAATAAGTAGTCATTGTTCAAAACCCAATCATTTAGGCATTTCATCAAACATATGAGGGTAATGAATTAAAGCATGGGAATAGTTAAACATGAGATAATAACATAATTTCACAACTAAAATTCATGGGTTAAGGACATGACATTCAAAAATCACCCTTCAAACATGTTATGAACATATTCCATCAAAAATAATTTGTAAGCATAATATAAAATTGAGATTTATGGATATAAATCAAGAACACATGTAAAGATCAAAACTTTAAACTTGAAAATGGATTGTTAGACTCCATGGGTGAAAAGGACCCATGGATGAACTCTAACATACCTTAATTGATGAATTTGTGAAAGCTCTTGGTGGTTTTTTTGAAGCTTGAGCTTGAATCTTGAAGAGGCTAGGTTTTGTACTTAAGAGAGAATGGTTTATTTTGAGAGGATTTGTGAATAAAAAGGCCAATATTGACTTTTGGGACCCTAAATCCCAAGTTATGGAACCCTTGGGTGAAGAAAAAAGAACTATTTGTCCTTGCATAAATGAGAAAAAAGCTTGAATCTTGAAGAGGCTAGGTTTTGTACTTAAGAGAGAATGGTTTATTTTGAGAGGATTTGTGAATAAAAAGGCCAATATTGACTTTTGGGACCCTAAATCCCAAGTTATGGAACCCTTGGGTGAAGAAAAAAGAACTATTTGTCCTTGCATAAATGAGAAAAAAGCTGGAAAAATTAAGGGGTGGGCTATGGAGTGGGCGCTGCGGGCTCTGGTGTGGTACACTGGAGCAGGCGCCGCGGGCTCTACTACGGTGCACTACAACAAGCGTTGCAGGCTAATCGCGCGCCCTCACTGCCTCTCTCATGAAAATGGCTATAACTTTTCGCTCAGGTATAGGATTAAGGCAAAATTCGTATCTTTGAAAATCTAAATCAATTATATACAATTTGGCGGATCTTGAGTTGCAAAATTCTATGTATATCTAAATTTATACACATTCAAAGTAGAACCTTGTAGAATCGAATACCAAACTTTGGACGAATCAAAGGCTCTTAGCTCAACTTTGTTCTAAGTGATTTTTATGAATATTTTTCACGTCGAGATCACTTCACACACCAAGATAAAGATCATTACACATGTATTCAAAAGAAATTTATGGGATTAGAGTTAACACACGTAAGAACGATGCTTCAAAGTCTAGTCCAAAAATATAGGGTGTTATAGAAGTTGTTGTGTGGTGTTTTTTATAGTTCACCTAAGGAAATTCAGGTAGGCAATATGTACCTTCGGTATAGTTTTACAAATTTTGTTAAGATTGTAAGTATATGAGTTGAGGTCTAATGTTGACTTTTATGAGTAGTATTTCCAAAAAAATAATGCCTTCAGAGTATAGTTTATCAGGGAGGAGTTTAGCATTTATGTGTATAGTGATACCCCATTGTGTTAAGGGTTGTTCTTGTAGACTTAATGAGAAGATATGTCCTCAGGTCTAGGATTGTGACTTTGATCTAAGGGGGAGATGATGAATTAAAGTAGTTCCCAAATTTTCTTAAGGTGTCAAGTTTTAGGAAAGAGTCATGATAAAATCTATTCCTATTCAAGCAAGATTATCCTACTTTAATTTAATGGGGACATTCTACCAATGTATTATGTATTATCATGACTATTCTCAAGTTTCAAGTTTTTATGCAACTTATGTTATAATTTGACCTCCAAATTAGAAGCAATGATGTCTCAGTAACCCAATCTTTCACGTATTTAAGCCCTATGTTATGTTGCTTATGATCCATAAAAATCCATGTCTCACATTATGCTTGGACCTAAGAAAATATATTTCTATATCTCAATGAATCATTCTATGTTGGGATTATCCAAAATGATAAAGTTGTGCAAACTCATGACTATTTCATCATTGAAAAAGAGAAACAATAGCTTTGAGTAGAAGTCCTTGTCTCTATCGTTGACTTCATGAATTCTAAACTTATTTTATATGACTCGTGATGTAAGTGCTCATGTTTCTCACTATGGTCTATCCTAAGGACTCATGCTATGTTGTGTTTATGCCAGAGCTGCTCTCTACTTATGATCCAGACACTTGATATACAAAGAAATTTGAGTCTATTGTATCATATCTTTACCTCATGTCCTACCTTGAGTAGATCAATAAATATGGGATATAATTGAGTAGTATTTCTCCTATTCATGATATTTATGCTCGGGTCCCTTAGTAACCCTCTGAATGATAGTATGATAGTAGTTATAGAAGAGTAGTAGTGACTTTAGAAGGGGGAGTAGATGTTTTAGAATGTGAAAATTTTGATGTGATTTCCTTAACTAAGGTGATGGTGATAGAAGAAAGAAGGAGATGGACTTTTGTTATGTGAAATAGTTGGCAAGGAGGTATGTAGTGAAAATATTTATATGAGTGATTGAAATTATTGATCTTAGTAGGGAGATCCATGAAGTTGGTATAGTAATAATAGGATTGACTGTTGTGATTGATGCAACCACAACCTATGTACTATGTGGTTAGTTTTCCCTGAATTAAAAACTGAGGGTGTTTGATGGTAGTGATAAGGTGAAGTAATCTTCTTAAAGGAATGTAGAGTATAGAGTCCCATAGCTTAAGCTAGCACTTTTTTCTTCGAGTTAGGCTTCAACGTAGGAGTATCAAGCAATGGGACAAAAACTCTTGTGGTTAGATGTATGATGGGAAAATTGTAAGTTAGATATGATGAAGTTGTTATTTAATGTTGGGGCATAGTCGAATAGTGTCTCTAAGTTTGAGTCTATTCATTGTATTATGTAAAATAGAGAATGCTTTTATCCCTATCTCCTACAAAACTCATCCCATGATTGTACCAATGTAAATCAAGCCTGTTATCACCAAATTAACTCATGCCTTATGTTGTGATTATTAAGATTCATAGATCTCATGTGCAAGGTCATCCCTATATAAAGTTTCATTATCTCATTCTTCGTGCTTACGCATTTTACTAAAGGTTATCATAAAGATCTGTTGATGCCTTTCCATATTTGGTTGAGGAAAAAGGTTCAGTGTGAGGTTACGTTCTTTACTCAATACTTTTAGAGCTTCAATAAGTTCATACCCATCATTCGGGGATGAATGATCCTAAGGGGGAGATAATGTAACAGCCTTTGCTTTCAGGCTAAAGTTAAGCCATTTTTCCTATGCTTATGGATCCGGACTATAATACCCCATATTATTCTTAGCTTAATTCAATTTTTAGTTGCATGCTTAAGGGGTTTTAGGCTCGAAATTGTCACTAAGTATTGGGGGCTTTGTCATCTTCAAGACCCCTAAACTTCGAGGATTTCTATTTTGACCTTCCCGACCCTGAGACAATAGTTCTTGAGTTAATTCATGTTCAGGGATGTAAGAAGTATGTCTCGGGAGAGTTTTAGATTTTTTGGAAAAGGTTTAGGTCATATTTGGATCATAAATCTAGCAAATCACTGTGATAGGACTGTGCCGTAGTGACATTTCCTTTGGCACGTATATTACGTCACGGTGAAGGTACTTTTGTCTAGTTCTTGGTTCATAATTTAAATTCACGTTTCATGATCTTTATCCTAGTGTGTGAGGTGATTATTGGGTGAAAAATGTTCATAGAAATCACTTAGAGCAAAGTTGAGCTAAGAGCATTTGATTCATCCAAAGTTTGGTATTCCATTCTACAAGGCTCAACTTTAAAAGTATATAACTTTTGATATATGTGTAATTTTTCAGCTCAAAACCCAAATTTTTTTAGATAAGTGAATTAGCTTTCCAACGATACCAATTTTTCCTTAATCCGAAACCCGAGCGAAAAGTTATGATCATTTTTGTTAGAACCAGTAAGCTACCATGATTAGACCGTGTTGCGGTGAGCCTAAAAAATGCAATTACAATTTTAAAATTTCCTGAGGGAAATTGTGTCTTTTTGCCTCAATTCAATTCATAAATCCACGACTTAAATCACCAGTTAGGGCATTATTTGCCCATCATCTCCAAATTTTCTCTCAAGAAAACCCTATTTCTTCCCCAAGAACAAAAAATCAAGCCTTTCAAGTTCATGATTCTCAAAAAAAGTGTCAAGATTAGGGTTCCATTCTTCCAACTAAGTAATCGAAGGTATGTGGGGCTGCCCTAATCTCATGGGCATGTGTTTTATGAATTTGAACAAGCTTTAAAGTTACTCAAGTATGTCTATGAAGTAAGATTGGAATTTTATTTTAAAAAAGGGCTTGCATTGTGAAAATAATTTGAGAAGAACACTGAATGACATGGAGTCTCCTTTCATAATCTCGAATTATAATTTTGTATAGATGTACTTTGAACTCAAAAGGATGGTTTCAAATATGAATTGTGAATCCTTATATCCCATGATAATGTTTATGTACTTTGTATGTCATGTATTGTAAACTATTTGAGAGCATGATTTAAGAGACCCTTTTTTATCATAAGAGTTTGTTTAACCAATGTTGGGCTAGTTTATAAATAATGACAATTCATTGAATATTATAGTTTTGATAATCAATATGCATGCATTTAATGAATGTAATTCTTTTGATGGTCATATAAATGATTTGAATGAGAAGGGCGGTGTGTAGATACAATATGAATGACTTGCAAGGCTGGGGCTATGACAATACCCTACTATGTAGTGCCCTTGATAAAATCAGAAAAGAACAGTTATAAGCATGATGTATGTTTTCTTAAAAGAGGCTAAATAAAAATTGGGCTAAATGAGTGTCAGATGGTTACCCGAAGAAAGCACAAGTTAAAAGACTCTATACTGAAAACATGATTTGCCGACAGGGGGTTATGGTGCCATGATTTATGATCTTTTGTACCTTGATTCATGTCCTCCTGAATTGGGATTATGGTTAGGTGCCCTATTTTATGATCTTCCACACTACCAAGACATGTTAATTTGGTTGGGAATTTTGGCACCCTGCTTTGTAATCTTGTGTGTCCCTCTTATTGATACTCTAATCTTTATGGAAAACTTGGATTGAGGGCTTAGCCGCCGAGTTAAGGACTAATTCCATGTATCCCTTGTAAGTATGAACTTGTAGGGTGTACCATCTAGCTCAATAATGCAGAATGAATTGAATCACAATTGAAAGAATTATTTTTGAAGTTTATCGTATTATGCCCATGTATTTTGAAAGGTTTTATGTCAACATATTTTATAAAATGCTCTCACCTATGTTATATAAAAACATATTTTATTTTTGGACTATTCAACATACCAGTATATTTGTATTGACCCACCTATATTTCAGGATCTGAGGCACAGTTCTAGGGTCCCGCAAAGTAGTAGATCAGTTTACTAGAAGTTTTAAGTTGGTGAGCCTTCCTTATTCTGGAAGGTATTGGTCTATTCTATATTTTCATTTGGTTTTAGTTCATGGTCCAATCGGGGACCTTATCCCGGTCTCAGACAGATGTTATTTTTTATATTATTAAAAGATTTCGCAGACTCATGTTAGATGTTCTGGAATGTCTATGAACTCGTATCTGTATTGTTCAGTTGAAAGCAGAGGATGACATGTTTCCATTTTGCTACATCTTTTGCATTTCCTTATGGTATGTGAATTATGTATATGATTTCCAGTTAGAAGGGCTCTCAAGCCTTTATAGTTTGGGATGCTCGTTGTGGCTAGGGCTTCGGTTTGGGTTGTGACAAGGGTTTTGATTCTTATTACTTGAATACTTGTCAAGTGGTTTAAATTGATTATTCTGGCTTCAATTGATGATTTTTTGAACTGAATTGGTGCATTATTTAAATGGTTGGAATAGGAAACATGGGTTTCTCCAAATTGATGGAATTTTTGCTTGATAATGGCATTAACCTCAACCCACTTTGTAAACTTGGCTTTGAATGTGGATAATTGCATGTTTTAACTTATCTTTTAAAATCAATTCATTGCATTAAAGGATAAATTAAAAATAATGAAATTTGAATGATCTTGGTGTCAATGGCTTGAATTTTAAATGGAACTTGGGAGATAATTTGATTATATGAATTAATTTGGCATAATTATATTAGCTTGCAAGCATATCGGTATGGCTATACCAAGTTGGTAAATGCTTTAATGAATAACTCCTGGGTTAATGATTGGTTTATGTGCAAACTATTTTAATTTGGACTTAAAGAACATTTTGCATTTCACCGTAAAGGTGTAGGTCCCGGGGGGGATCAATTCTAGAAACCAAATTTGCCGGTGTTGGGGTTCCATGTGACCATGTGCTTAGTGCACACATGATATGTATATATATATTTTGGGAGGGCTATGGACTTGGTGTCTTTAGCCTTTCCTCGATTTTTCCTCTGTTTGTGCGGATAACATGCACTAGGGCCTTTTCAGTAAGGAGAGTTTAACCCATATAGCCCATGGGTGCCTTTAGGACAGAGTAAACTGCATAGTTTGCGCTAATGTTTTAAAATCTCATATTTATGGCCCTTATCCCTATATCAACATCATATATATATATATATGAATATTGTTCATGTGGTTTTGACTGATTTATGGCAATGGCATTATTTTATCCCTTTTCCTGAGTTACATGCCAGTGTTTTCCCCAATGATCATCCCTAGATGCTACATTATTTCATGATGTAGGGTTTGAGGGCTTTTTATTGCTCTTGGGTAGTGTTAGGTGATTCGGTGTTTCTGTGGATCTGTTGTGAAATGGTGAGTGTAACACCCCATAGTCATAACACTCTTTTGATGATTCTAAAATGATCTTTAGGACCCTCGTAGTGATGGTAGATCATGTATTGATGTTCTGGGAGGTGTTGGGAGTGTTTAAGGACCTTAAAACTAAGTAGGCATCGTAGAATAAAGCTTAGGCGATGGATAGGCATCGATTTACCATTGCCTACCTTCACTAGAAAGGTTTGGTGATGGAGTAGGCTCCACAAACTTTAAGGTTTTCCATGGGTTAGGCGTCACAACCTTTAAGGCTTGCCATGGGTTAGGTCGCCACAAACTTTAAGGTTTTCCATGGGTTAGGCACTACCTACCCAATGTTTTTATGGTGTAAGAACTCAATTTTTTAGTTAATTCAAGGTAAACAAAGTCTTTTTACACCCAATAACCATCCCTAAACATACTTACACAAAATTAAAGTCCCTAAATACGTTTAAACACTCTCAAATCCCTAGTTTATCTTCCTTAAACATAAGAAAAGAGAAGTAACTTAGGATTTGGGCATTCAAGCTTAAAGAGTCAAATTTCTTCACGATTTCTTCATAACTAAGGTATGTGGGACTACCCTAAACACCATGGGCATAATTTTTACTATTTTATCAAGTTTAAATATCCTTAATCATGCTAATAAAGAAGGGCTTTGGATATTGTTTCAAAAAGTATGCATCATGGAATTGGTTTGATAAAAATATATCTTCTCTTGAACTATTTTTCATAGAGTTGAATTATAAATATGTATATATGATTTTTGTTATATTGTAAAGTTGACTGAGAGCATGAATGACTAAACTCCCTCTCCTTTTATGATATCTTTGATTTCAGGTGTTGTGGATTATTTAAATGCATGAACTTTCTGAAAGAAAATTAGTGGGTGAATTCTTTACTAATGATCATGGAACGATATTGTTTGTGACATGCTGAGAGTCTGTTTTGAATGGAAAATAACTATAGTGTCAAACTAATAATTTCCATGGGTTTTGAATAATGTAAACATGATATGGCCACCTTATGATTGTACTATTTGGTAGGAGAGTGTTTTTGATGAAAACTTAAATGAAAATCTATTGCATGACTCTCTCTCACTTGATGTTTAAAAACTTTAGGTGGTTATTAGCATGATGATAAGTGAAAAGGGCTACAGATATATTATGATGTGATTTAAATGACTTGCAAGTTAGAGTATGATGATACCGATGATGACATGCCCTTAACAAAATAGGTATTGAATATTTTGAATGTATGAAGCATGATTTTAAAGAACTAAAAGTTGGTCGTAAAAGAGCTATCGCTATTATGTTAATTTACCCTATTGGGTGCGACAACTAAGCTTTCAAATGGACAATACAATGTCATGAACAGGACTCTACCCGATGCGACTTCGCAGAAACCCTGGGTTATATTATAAGATTAAGATCGGCTATCCCTATTATGTTAATTTACCCCCTTGATTGTCTTTTCTCTAGTAGTTATAAACTAGTACTTCATGTGAGAAGGTATGGAGTGAATTTTGAGGAGTAGTAGTGATTCCATGGAAATGATGTAATTATAGGTAATAGTTAAGTGAAATGAGGTATTTGGTCATTTTCCTAATTTGATGGACTATTATAGTAGGTTCCATGCTTCATCGGTGGTACATAATCGATGCTAGACTATAGGCTTGAACTTTAGATGTGGGGTATGGTGGTAAGAATAGTAGCTTAAGGTTAGTAAGGCATATTTTGTGGGAATGAAGTAGTGGGCTTGACGTGAGATGTGGAATGGCCTAAGTTGGCAATTTATGGGAGAAAGAGTGGATAATTATTATATGTACATGAGGACTAGGGTGAAGCGATGAAGTGTGGTTGAGTTATTAAGAGGATAAGGGTGTTAGGTATATTAGAATAAGTTGAACCCCGAGGTAGAATGTTGTTAGATAAGGTTTGATGTGTATAAGTGCCCCGTGTACCTAGATCTCATTCTCGAATTGTGTAGTATGGGGAAGACTAAGGAGTTAGTGTGTGATGTTCTTTAGAGCTGAATTGAGGACATATATATATAGGCAGTATATGCTTTTGGTGTAGTTTTGCAAACTTTGTTAAGTTGTAAGTTATGTGGTTAGAGGTCTAATGTTTGAATATTAAGTAGTGGGAATGGATCATTATGTGATAAAGAGTGTGGATATGGATGTTCATGAGAGTGTGAGTTGTAGGGTGATGGTTACAGAGGCTAGCTAAAGTTGAGAGTAGCATTCCCGAAAAGCAATGCCTTCAAAGTATAGTTTATCAGGGGAAGTTTAGCTTTTATGTTTAAGGTGATACCCCATTGTATTGAGTGTTGTGCTTTTAGATTCAATGAGAAGATATGTCCTCAAGTCTAGGATATTGACTTTGATCTAAAGGGGAGATGGTGAATAAAGGTAGTCCTTGAATTTTCTCAATGTGGCAATTTATGGAGAGGAGGCATGATAAATCAATTTCTATTCAAGAAAACTCCTCCTACTTCAATTTAAGAGGCCATTATGCTAATGTCTTATGTCATGTATTCAAGTCATACCTATGCATATGGTTTGAATTCTCTATGGACTTATGTTCATGTTCTAACCTCCAAAATAGAAGCAATAATGTCTCTCTGTAATCCAGTCTTTTTTGTAATCAAGCTCTATGCTATGATATTCATGATCCATAAATCTGTGTCCCAAATTATGCTTGGTTCTAAGAAACTATGTTTTTATATGTTACTGATTCATTTTATGTTGGAATTAGCCAAAATGATAAAGTTGTACAAACTCATGACTATTTTAGTTCTAAAAATGAGAAGCAATAGCTTCGAGTAGAAGTCCTTGTCTTAATCGTTGACTTCATGAATTCCAAACTTATGTTATACGACTCATGATGTAAGCTCTTATGTTTCTCACTACGGTCTATCCTAAGCACTCATGATGTGTTGTTTTTATGTCGAATGACTCTCTACTTATGATCCAGATACTTGATATATGAAGCACTTTATGTCTATTCGTGATGAGTTATGATTGAATAGTGTTTCTCCTATTCATGATGCTTGTGCTTGGGTCCCTTAATTACCCTCCATATGTTAGTATGATGGTGTTTGTAGAAGCGTAGTAATGTATTAGGTAGGAGAGTAGATATTCTTGAAGGTAAAAATTTTGATGTGATTTCTTTAGCTAAGGTTATAGGTGAAAGGGGGAAGAGGGAGATGAACTTTCTCCATGTGAAATAGTTAGGAAGGAGATATGTGGTTAAAATATTTGTGAGAGTGATTTAATTTTCTACTCTTATCGGGGAGATTCATGAAGTGGCTGTAGTAATGATAAGCTTGAATGTTGTGATTAATGAAACATAAACCAATGTGCTAAGGGGTTAGTACTTCTTGATTTAAAAACTCGAGTGTGTTTGATGGTAGTGATAAGGTAAAGAAATCTTCTTAATGAAATGTAGAGTACAGGGTCTCGTAGCTTAAGTTAGCACCTTTTACACCGAGTTAGGCTTATATATGGAAACAATGTATATTTAGATTCCAAATTTTGTCGCAATGTGTTGTGTGGGGAAATTTTAAGTTGGAAATAATGAAGTATGTTATTTATTATTTGGGCATAGATGAGTAGTATTTCTAAGTTTAAGGTTTACTCGTTGTATCTTGCAAGGTGGAGAATGCTTCTGTTCCTATATTTCATGAAATTTTGTTTCATGATAAGTATTGATGTAAATCAGGCCTATGATCGCCAAATAAACTCATACCATATGTTGTGATAATTATGATCCTAGAACTCATGTGCAACTAATGAAGCTCATTCGATGCCTTTGCATATTTCATTGAGGAAAAATGTTTAATGCAAGGTTACGTTCCTTATTCCATACTTTTAGAGCTTCAACAAGTCCCTACCCATCGTTCGGGGATAAATGATCCCAAGGGGGAGATAATGTAACACACAATAGTCGTAACAGTCTTTTGATTCTTCTAAAATGATCTTTTGGACTCCCAAAGTAATGGTAGATCGTGTATTGATGTTGTGGGAGGTGTTGGGAGTGTTTAAGGACCTCAAAAATAAGTAGGCATCATAGAATAAAGCTTAGGCGATGGCTCGGAATCGCCTACCTTCACTGGAAAGGTTTGGCGATGGAGTAGGCACCGCAAACTTTAAGGTTTGCCATGGGTTAGGCACCGCCTACCCTATGTTTTTGTGGTGTAGAAAGTTTGTTTTTGTGTTAATTCAAAGGCAACAAAGTCTTTATGAACCCAATAACCCTCCCTAAACATACTGACACGAAATCAAATTCCCTAAATACGTTTAAACACTCTTAAATCCCTAGTTTATCTTTCTTAAACATAAAAAGAGAGAAGCAACTTAGGGTTTGGTCATTCAAGCTTAAAGAGTCAAATTTCTTTGCGATTTCTTTGTAAGTAAGGTAAGTAGGACTACCCTAAACACTATGGGCATAATTTTTACTATTTTATCAACTTTAAAGATCCCTAATCATGTTTACAAAGAAGGGTTTTTGATATTGTTTTGAAAAGTATGGACCGTGGAATTGTTTTGATGAAAATATATGTTGTCTTGAACCATTTTTCATAGAGTTAAATTATAACTATGTATATATGATTTTAGTTGTATTCTAAAGTTGATTGAGAGCATGAATGGCTAAACTCCCTCTTCCTTTATGATATCTTTGATTTCCAGTGTTGTGGATTGTTTAAATGCATGAACTTTCTTAAAGAAAACTAGAGGGTGAATTCTTTACTAATGATCACAGAATGATACAGTTTGTGACATGTTGAGAGGGTGTTTTGAATGAAAAATGTTTACTGTGTCAAATTAATAATTTCCATGGGTTTTGAATAATGTAAAGATAATATGGACACCTTAAAATTGTACTATTTGAGAGGAGAGTGTTTTTGATGCAAACTCAAATGAAAATCTATTGCATGACTCTCTCTTAATTGATGTTTAAAAACTTTTTGTGGTCATCAACATGATGATAAGTGAAAAGGGCTACAGATATGTTATGATTGATTTGAATAACTTACAAGTCAAGGTATCATGATACCCGGTGATAACATGCCCTTAACAGAATAAGTATTGAATGTTTTAAAAGTATGAAGCATGATTTTGAAGGACTAGTTGGTTACCCAAGAAGGCGTTTGAGTGTAAGGGCTCATGTTGAAAATCATGGTTTGTCGACAATGGATTTTGGCACCATGCTGTGTGGTCTTGTGTGCCTTAATTTATGTCATCCCAACTTGGGACTATGGTTAGGATCCATGCTTTATGGTCTTGTTCCCTACCATGACATATTATTATGATTGGGAATTTTGGCACCCTATTTTGTGTTCTGGTGTGTCTCCTATACCGATACTCTAATCCTTACAGCAAACTTGGGTTGGGGGCTTGGCCACCGAGTTAAGGACGGATTCCACATAGCCCGTGAAATTACATATTTGTAGGTTGTACCGACTAGCTCAGAAGAATAATAAAGAGTGAGTCAATGTTATCAAGAATTGATTTGAAGTTTATTAAATATGCCCATGTATTTTAACTTATATTATGTTCATTGTTATTATGAAATGCTCTCGCCTATTTTTTATAAAAACATGTTATTTTGGGTTGTTTATCACACTAGTATAATTTGTATTAACACCCTAAATTTTAGGATCTGAGGCTCAGTCTCGGGGTCCAGCTAAGCCGTAGATCATTGACAGATATTCAGAGTGGGTAAGCCTCCCTTATTTCGGAAGGCATCTTTCTTTTTCAGTTGTTTTTGGATTATGGTCTGATCGGGGGCCTTGTCTCGGTCTTCAAATAGATGTTGTTTTCTTTCAGTTAGTAGAGATTTTGCAGACAGGTGTTAGATGGATTTGGGTATGGTTGAAATTATAACCATATAGTTTTGTTGAAATAATGAAATGAACATGTTTTCATTATTTTTTCTGCATTTTTATAGTATATGAATTATGCATTTGATTGCCAGATAGAAAAGCTCTCGAGCCTTCATGGTTTGGATGCTCATCATGGCTAGACCTTGGTTTGGGTCGTGACAGTGAGCCTTCATCTTTCGCATGGCCCTGTCATTTCACTGGTTTCTCTATTATTTTAGTACTTTTTGATTTTTTTTTCATAATCAGGGGAATTTCTCGACTTAGTTGGTATTTCTCATTTTAGAGTCATTCGTGGACAGAAGTGGGATGTTGTTGATGTTTAGTTTTAACTCTTATATTTTTTTGGTATCAATTATTTATCATTGGTTTGATTTTCTTCCGCTGTTCACTATTCTGTACTCTTAAGTTAAGGGTAAGGGGGTGGTCTCCGGCCCTCGGTGGGCTTAAGATACCCATCACAGCTGGCCCGGGGTCGGGTCATAATAATTTTCTCCGATTATTCTTTTATTTTTGAGACTTAGAGTTTCCATTTTAGAGTTTTTGGGCTATTTCATTCATCTTCAAGCCTGGGTAAGCTCTAAATCACTATTTCAATTATTTTACTTTGATTCTCTCTATATAAAACCCGCTAATTTGTGATTTCAAAAGTGAGATTTGGGGATTTTTAGCCTGAAAGACCTAAAATGATTTTTCTTCAATATAACCGCATTCTAAACTTATTTTCACTTGAGTTATCTTCTATGGCTTCCTTTAATCATAAGTAATTTGTCTACGAATTAAAATTCTAATTTTACCCTTTCTTTTTAAAAATCCATTTCGAGGGTTCGTTTTGACTTGATTTAAAAATAGGCAATATGGGTATCACTGGCTTTCTTTTAACACATAGATTCTATATTTGTATGTTTTAGTTGATTTTGGGATTGTTTGAGAGGGAAAATGTTCTGTGAAAAGGGCTTTTATCTTAGATTTTATCATCACGGGATAAGTTATGGCTTAACTTTCTTCCATCTAAGCTTAGTAGTTAATAATGGTATAAAAGAATTCTATGAGTGCGGGTAATAATCATGAAAATAATGTTATTACTTATTTATGCCCGTGTGGAGGTCTTATCTGATATTATTGGCCTTATGTATACCTTTGGTCGCTTTCCTCGTGATAGAAAATACTTAAGTTGGGGTTAATATGATATTAATGATGTGCTATTTTCATATTTTGCTCTAATGGTACATGTCTTATAATGAATCATGGATGATTAATACATTAAGTAGATTTTTAGCTCACATCCGTGTGTATTGGCTGGGTTTGAGATCTTCATACTGGTTTGGTTGTGAACATTACATCCTCATATCATACATATGTTCATGAAGCATACCATTATAGAGATACTGATTTTTGATAGAAATGAGATACTTTTACAAAACCCTCTATCATAGCCCACAGGTTGGAGAGGAGATATGGATATCGAGACTGGGATTGAGTATTGAGATTATATATGGGTTGTTGTAATACCCAAAAAATTTCTAGCTAAGCTTCTAACCATTCGCCATATGTTTATAGGTTTGAGATTAATTATTTTAATCATAGATAAGTGTCATAATTATTTACCTAGTATATAAAGTGCTTTTGATGTGAAGAATGTTCATACAAAACACTTTGAGCAAAGTTGACTTGAAAATTATTGTTATCGATTGGGTTTTGGTATTCGATCCAATAAGAGTCAACTTTATTTGTGTATAACTTCTAGAATGTATTGATTTTTGGAGCTCATAACCCACCGAATGAAAGGTAATCGAGTCCTCCTTCTAACGCATCTGATTTTGCCTTAATCCGATTCCCGAGCAAAAAGTTTTGAGCATTGTCACAAGTAAACCAGTGAGGGTCTGCGATAAGAGTGTGACATGCTCTGTGTGCTCCATGATGAGGGTATGGCACGCCCATGGTCCTAGAGAAGCTAAAACTTACATTTTTCTTCGATCAATTTTTCAAGGAGCAAATAAGTCATTTACATCCTAAATGATCCTATGACTAACACTAATGAGTTTTCACTCATCCCATAACCAAAAATAGGATTACTCTTCTCTCAAATGCTCAAGAACACCAAATATGGGTTCCTTCTCTAAAATTAAAGCTTCCAAGGTTTCAATTCAAGTCTCTCTCAAGAAAGTTCATCAAGATAAGGTATGTGGGGCTTGATTAAGGATAATCTTCCATCCTTGTGTCCAAAAGTTAAGTTTTTACATAAATTTTAAGGATTTGATAACTAGGGTTCATACCCATTTATCATGCTTTTGAAATTATGATGTTTCCCTATGATTTAAAGTTCATTTAGCTCAAGAATTTAAACTTACTCATGTTTTATAACATGGTTGATATTATAAGACAAGTTTTAGTATTTTGACATGAAGTTTTATGAGCTGGTAAATGTACATGATTTTTAGTATGATTCAGTAAGTTTACAAGTAAAAGTATATGATTTTAGCATGATGCACTCAGTTTACAAGAAGTTCAAGATACAAGTATTAAAGTATGATTAAAGTTACAATTTTGATCTTATAATCTCAAATAAGACATAAAATTCACAAGTTTCTTTATGAGTATGATTTTAACAAGAGAAGCATAGTTGGTATTTAGTTTTATAAATTCATATACTACTTTAAGGTGAATTTTATAAGTATATATATTCTTGGAGTAGTATTTATCACCGAGAGGGAATATGGGTCTAGCACATACTATTTCTCAGAAACTACGTGCCACCATAGGTATTTTCAAATTGTCTAAATAGGCATATAGCTTGTCCTAATAGATATGTCATATATTATTCAACTTGTCCAAATGGACATGTATAAAGATCGCTCTATTTCAGGTTCTATATCGATGGCAAGGTATGGAACAACCCTCTTCAACATAGGTTAGACATTGGATTCCATGCTAGCTCACATTGTTTATGTCAGTTATGAGAATCTCTTCATAGAAATAAAGATTTTAGAAACTAAGTGTAATGACTCACAAGCTTTATTCAGATTTTTTTTATGATTTATGCTTATTTATTTCAACTTATACTTTTATTCATGATCAAAGTGGGTCTATTTTCACTAAGCATGCATGTTTTTAAGCTTATGATATATATCAAGTTTTACTTGTTGCATTCACTCAAACATGCTCAGTACATTCCAGATGGACTTACCACATATATGTCTGTAAGGCTACATTATTTATAATATAGGTATCAATTGTAGCCCATCGTATCAAGATCAGGTAATTTGTAGCTTCCAATGAGCAGGTGATGTGTTCTATTTATTCAAGAACTCCAATCAGTTTGTAGATTCAGTATTTTATCTTTATTTATTTGTATTGATTAGGGATAGATGAAGGCATGTCCCAACTATCTATAGTTAGTATTAGCAAAGGATTTATTGATAGTTTGTAAATCTAGTGTTGTAAATATTTTAAACAGTATTGTATTGAGCAAGTTCAGCTAATGACATGTCTTCCTCTTTTTATGTCTAATTTTCTGTAACTTATTCAGTTGCTAACAAATTATGCCAGTATTACGGATTAGCTTGGGATTATTTATGTCTCTAAGCATCGTGTGACGTCCAGGGGGTAGTATCGGGGAGTTATAAACTTGGTATCAGAGCACAGAGTTCAAATGTCCTATGTGTCTGTAAATTCCTATCAATTGGAGTCTTGTAGAATAGTACAAAGATGTCTATACTTTTATTTGAGAGGCTATTGGAAGTTTATGAAATGTTTTCCTTCTTTCATACTCTAGATCGTGCAGTAAAGTTGTCCTCTTATAAAGTATATTAATGGATCTATGTATGCCATTAAGTTTAGATTGAGGTAATATGTCTTTAGATTTTAACTAAAGGATAATGAGTGTGGTGTAGATTTCATGGTGAAAGGTAGAGAAGGAGTTATTAGTTAAAGTGACTTGGGGTATGCTTGAAGTAGGAATAGAGCTCTTATTAGTTGTTCTCTGTGTTAGAAAAAATAGGTCATTAATGTATTTGGTGGTTAAGATTGATAATCTAGGATTTTCTTTATGATTGTGAAAAGGATATTTGTTGATGTTTGTATACCCATGAATATAATTTAGACATTTGGATGGATAAATAGTAGTGATGTATGAAAGGAGGATGAGCAAACGGATTATTATAAGATAGACCATAAGATTATGATCAATTATTGTTATTATGAGGTTCTAGTAGACGAGTACTTCTCAAGTTTTTATTTATATAGCTGCCAAGCGAGAATAGTATGTGAAGTTATGTTGTTAATCATGTCTAGTACTAGACACTAGGTTTGAATCGTGCATGATCAATGAAGTGGAAATAATGATTACTTGGGATAGTGATGCTAGTTCTATGGAAAGTGAGCTAGTAGGCTTGAAATAATGTATGCAAAGATTCAAGTTCATTCATTCAGAATTAAGTATGATAGTGTAGGCATGATGTACATGTGTACCCAAGGTAATATTTGTAGGTATTATTTTCTAAGATTATTAAGTGTCGTGTGTGCTTAGATAGTACCCTTGAGTTTCTAAGTGTGAATAAGGCTAGCTATATAGTATATGATGTTCTTAATAGCTAATTCAGGAGTTATAGGTTGATGATGTTGAGTTTTTTGGTATAATTTTAATTCTCATGGTTTAGGAAAAAATATAAATTTAGAGGTGCGATATTAGTAAACTATGAAGAAAAGGGTAGATTGTGTATTTAGAGAGGTAGGTATGCTTGTAAAGAAAAGTGTAAGTATATGATGATGATTTATGAGGCTAGAGAATGTTAACGGTGCTATATATGAAAGGAATATCCAAGAATGAAGTTAGAATTTTCCAAATATAGTTTATCTGGGTGAGTTAAGCATTCATGTGTAGGCCGTTGGAGTACAGAAATTATAGCTTAGTCTTAAGGATATGGAATAGGCCCATAGGCGTAGAATGTCGACTTTTATCTAAGAGGGAGATGATAGGGTGAAGAACCAAATTAATTTTTGTGAATTGGATTTTGATGTATGTCAATTAGAGATATAATGAGATAGAGATTCATTCTTACTCTAGCATATTCTTTTATTTAAGTCGTTATGGCACCCTATCCATGTCTTTCTTTATAGAGCCACGGCCATGATCCTAGTCATCCCCAATGAGTCTATGAGTTCCAGTCTTATGATAAGTATGAAACCATGTTTCAGAGTATGCTTAGCTACCAAAACTCATGGTACACCCTTAATGACTAGTGAAATCACGTTATGTCATATATATCCTTAGTTTAGATCTCTTTAGCAAATCAATGCCTATGATACTCTATTTTTGCAGGTCTCAATCAAGTGTCAAAGTTAGGTATAGTATTCTTTCATGATTTAGGTCCTAATGTTCTATCACTTCAGTGACCCTCCTTATGTTATAGTGATGATGGAAAAAATAAATGAATAATGGGTTAGTTGGAGAGAGTAGACGTTTCGTATTAGGAAAAAATTTTATATTCTTATTTTATCTAAGGCTATAAGTGTGAAGAAAGATTGAGGAAAATCTTTGGTATATGTCACAGTTAGTTGAGAAGTTTTGATGTGCGTTTTTGTGATAATTTATGTTATTGATAGAGCGGTTAGATAAGATGAGAAAATTCCTAGATGGTTGGTCTCGTAAAAGTTCATATGTGGTTATAACGATAGGCTTGAATGTCATGTTGGTATATAAGTGGATGAATGCATTGTGTGCTAGTGAATTCATAATAGTAAGGAGTGTTATTCTTGAAATGAGAAATATAAAAATACATAGATATGGAATCCAGTAGTTCAGACTAGTTTCATTGTGTTATGAACAGTACCTTATGACTTTGAGTTAGGCTTGAACATTGTGAGAATATGTAGTTCAGCACAGAATTTGGTAGGAGTAGTCACCTATACCTATGTGAAGCTTATAAGTTACATCACATGAAATATATTATTTAAGAGGAGAAGTATAGTTTAGAAGATTGTTTGATAAGTTTTGCTAAGGTTGAAAGTTAATAGTTTCATCAGCTAAGGCATAGAAATCCTATTCTAGCTTCTGTTCTATATGTGTATATTCCATGTTATATAGTTTCAGTCATGTTGTGATTCCTTGTTCGAATTCCATACTCAGATCATGCCCAAAATTCTTCCCTTTGATTGTAATTAGAATTTATGATAAAGAGAGTCTGAGGAAACTTATATTTCTTTCTTAGTAACTCTTGGAGATCTTATTGCATTAGCTATCACTTCGTAGTTCTATATGTATGATCGGTTCATGAATGTTTCAAGTGAGTTCAAAACTCTCAACACAAATCAGCTCCATAAGGTTAATCAAGTCAGCTCATATATTTAGTTTCAAGTAATAACATCATTCTTTTTATCCCAATATCAGTCTTCATTCGAAGATGAATGATCCCGGGGGGGAGATATTATAATGCCCCAAAAATTTCTAGCTAAGATTCTAACTATTTGTCATAAGTTTATAGGTTCAAAAATGACTATTTTAATCATAAATAAGTGTCATAATTATTTACCTAGTGTGTAAAGTGCTTTAGATATGAAGAATGTTCATAGGAAACACTTTGAGCAAAGTAGAGTTAAGAACTATTGTTATTGATTGAGTTTTGATATTCGATCCTACAAGGGTCAACTTTATACATCTATATCATCTAGAATATATTGATTTTTAGCTTGAGACCCACCAACCGATAGGTAATTGATTCATCTTTCCAATGCATCAGAATATACCTTAATCTGATACTCGATCAAAAAGTTATGAGCATTTTTCCGAGCGAACTAGTGAGGGTGTGCGATAAGAGTGTGACACATCCTGTATGCTCCGCGATGGGAGCGTGGCATGCCCATGGTTCCAGAGACGCTAAACTTGAATTTTTCTTCAGTTTTTTTAGGGAAAACAAGTTATTTACGTCCTAAAGGATCCTATAACTAATACTAATGTATTTTCCCCTATCCCATAACCCAAATACACAATTCCTTGTCTCTCAAACCCTCAAGAACACCAAATAAGGGTTCCTTATCCAAAATTAAAGCTTCCAAGGTTCCAATTCAAGTCTCTCTCAAGAAAGTTCATCGAGTTAAGGTTGTGGGGTTTGAACAAGGATAATTTTCCATCCTTATGCCCAAAAGTTGAATTTTTACATAAATTTAAGGATTTGATGACTAGGGTTCATACCCATTTTCCATAATTTTGAAATTATGATGTTTTCCTATGATTTAAAGTTCATTTGGCACAAGAATTTACACCGACTCATATTTTACTCACATGATTAATATTATGAGACGAGTCTTAGTATTTTGACATGAAGTTCTATGAGTTGGTAAATGTACATAATTTTCAGCATGATTTAGTCAGTATATAAGTAAAAGTATGTGATTTAGCATGATGCACTTAGTTTACAAGAAGTTTAAGTTAAAATTACTACAACATGATTAAAGTTACAGTTTGATCTTATAATCTTAGATAAGACATGAAATTCATAAGTTTCTTTATGGGTATGATTTTAACAAGAGAAACATAGTTGGTTTTCAGTTTTATTAATCCATATGCTACTTTAAGATGAATTTCATAAGTATGAGCATAAGTATATATATTTTGAGAGTAGTATTTATCTCCAAGAGGGAATGTGGGTCTAGCACATCCTATTTTCCAGAAACTACATGCCACCATAGGTATTTTCAGTTTGTCCAAATAGGCTTGTAGCTTGTCTCAACGAACATGTCATATATTATTCAGCTTGTTCTTATGAACATGTATAGTGATCACTCAAGTTTAGGTTCTATACCGATGGCAAGGTATGGAACAACCCTCATGAACGTAGGCCAGATGTTGGACTTTATGCTAGCTCACATGGTATGTCGATTATAAGAATCTCCCACAAATGTAAAGATTTTAGAAACTAAGTATATTGACTCACAAGCCTTATTTGGATATTTTATGATTTATGCTTGTGTTATTTCAGCTTACAATTTTATTCATGATCAAGGTGAGTTTGTTTACACTTAGCATGCATGTTTTTGAGCTTATGATATATATTAGTTTTTACTTATTGCATTTACTCCCACATACTCAGTATAATCCAGAAGTACTGACCATATATATGTTTTTTCGGATACATTGTTTCATAATATAGGTATCAATTGTAGCCTACACCATCATGATCAAGCAATCAGCTTCTGGCCAATAGTTGATGAGTTCTCTTTATTTGAGGATTCTAGTCAGCTTGTAGACTTAGTATTTTATCTTTATTTATTTGTATTGATTAGGGATAGATAGAGGTTATGTCCTGGTTTTCTATAGTCAATATTAGTAGAGGTTTCATGGATGATGAGTCAGAGTTTGTGTATTCAATGTCAGTTTTCTTTTTGTATAGCCAATGTTGTAAATATATTAAACAGTATTGTATTGAGAAAGTTCAGGTAATGACATCTTTTTGCTTATTATTTCCAATTCTATGTAATTTATTTAGTTGCTCATGAATTATGTTAGTACTGTGGGTTATCCATCATCGTGTAACTTCAAAGGGGTAGTCTCAGGATTTTACCGTCACAAAAAAACCCCTTCCCACCCCACTCCCTCCTGAGTTCTAACCGAAAGCACCGATCCTCGATAGGTGTATACGAAGGTTATGTAATAATCTCTATCATATCACATCATCATCATTATCACTCCCATTGCATTTTATTCATTTATGCCTTCTCAGAGTGGTGTTTCTATACTTTATCTGATGCATGCCTTCTATGTTTCTTTACGCAACTATTCTCTTATTTATGTGCTATATTTAAAATTATTACTAGAGATGGTGTAAGATACTATTTGGTATACTTTTTGCTTGTGGGTGACATGCTCATACTGTATATTTATATACTTTACTCAGTCGGCCTATGATAGTACAAGTGGACCCTACTTATTCTTATTGTGCCTTTTCAGCATAAATTAAGGTAACTATGTTCGGATGGTGATTTGACACATCTGAGGTAGTGGACGCTCTATGCTTTCAGAATTGACGTCTGAAACCATCCTATCTAGTTTATGTCTTATTTGTATTCGAAATCACATTTGTGTTTCTTTTTGGATTATTAGTTGTATATCCAGACCTTGAGTTGTATGTAGATTTTTCTTACTAGTTTATGTCTTATTTGTATTCGAAATCACATTTGTGTTTCTTTTTGGATTATTAGTTGTATATCCAGACCTTGAGTTGTATGTAGATTTTTCTTACATTGTGACAACAGGTTTTGGGATGGTTTATGGTCTTATTTCTATTCAGACTTCCTTTTTTACTGTGCATATATGCTTGGACTTCATTATAGAAGTCTTTCCTTTGGATTAGTGATATGATCTTTTTTTATTTATTAGTTTGAATGATCGACTTACTTATCAAAACTTAGCTGAGATAAGTGTCATCATCTTAAAAAATTGGTATTAGTGCAGCCAGGTTCATTATCTTATCAGTGTAAGAATAGGATGTCTAGTAGAGTCACGCGGATTGGTACATAAACGTCCATATCTATCTTCGAAAGGCTATAAAATATATTTTGGAAACTCTCTTATTTTCATGCAAATTTTTTCACACCCTATATTGTAAAATAAGTTTCACTCTTTGTTGTAGAGATGGTGAAGACTAGATCCAGTGAGACTAGGGATGCAGAGCTGAATAGAGAAAAGAGATTATCTTAGAGGATGAGACAAGGGTCGCGGATAGGATCGAGGTAGAGGACGGACATGAGGTTATTCCCCTTCTAGACGAAGTACTAGGGGGATCTCCCCTAATCTTGAGGTTGAGCATGTTAGGGATGTGGGTCCTACTCAGGTTCAAGGAGTTTTTCCATCCAGTCTTAGAGGGGTTATTAAATCATTTGCTAACTCGTTTGGAGGGTGTTATTTTGAGTGCACCTAGTATTCCTCTAGCTCTAAGAATTGTAACTCCATCTGTGCCCGAGTTTGCTTATGGTGTTCCTTTGATTTTGAGTGTGGTTCTTTCTTTTGTACGGACTTTTGCTCATGCTATTACATAGTCTCTGAGTGTTGTTCCTCTTTCTATGCTAGTATCCAAGAATGATATTTCGAGTCTAGGGGATAAACCTTCATCTATGTTACCCCCTCAGTTAGGATCACAACCTTCAAGATCACTATTTTCCTATTGCTCTGAGTCCCGTTATATTTTTTGAGTATCGGAAGAGGTTTCAGAGATGTACGCCCAGGTTAGTAGTGTAGTGGGTGAGGATGCCTATTATTTCTTTATTAATTGTCGGGAGAAATTGTATAACTTGAGATCGCTTTAGTCACATGGAGTTGCTTACACTACCTAGCCATGGAGAGATATAGTTGGAGATTACTGACACGCCCCAAAACTGGGACATATGGTCACCCTAAGCCCACATGAATCGGAGGTCGCCCATTTAACCCAACCTAATCATTATCACAACAACCACAAGGGTTGGGTGAATTCCGACCTTATAATAAGATAGTGGAAATATAAGGCTAATAGACAGTACTTAGACAATAACTAACATTTCATTAATGCCAATAGTCTAGCCAAAATACCCAAGTCCATAGTCATCCACAAAACCTCTATCAAACCGAAGTTAATAATATGTCGGGACAAGCCCCCGATAATAGCCAAGTACCAAATCCATACAAGTTTGGGACATAAAGTAAAAAGAATATGAAAGGTAGATCTTCCAGAGTATGGAAGCTCACGACTTCAAAGTTAATGACCGAACTACTTGAACACCTATTCACTACATAGAAGAAGAAGATGAAGATGCTCTGGCCTCTATATCATATGGATACATAGCATCCAGAGACGGTTAGCAATTGGAGCACTAGCATGTAACCCAAGGATAAGGATAAAATAGCACATTTGTTCAATCTGAACCAAAATCATTATATTCAATCATCTTTACACAATTATGGGCATATATGAAGATACATGTAGACATAGTTACACAACGTGCCAAACCATGGAACAAGTTATAACATGCAAGCTCAAGTTTTTTATTAATGAGACATAGAGTGAAGGACTTTAACATTCCGCATATAGGTTCAAACCATTCTTATTAAACATAGAACTTTAACCACATTCACATATCATTAGACAAAGTACTTCAACTATGGTTACACTCATCAAGAAAGGGACTATAACCATATTCAGTTGGGCATGGCACTCTAAGCACTTGATCACCCATTTATCTAGTCATGGAACTCTAGTCGTATGCTCACATATTCAATTGGGCATGGAACTCTAATTGCATACTCCCACATTTAATTGGGCATGGAACTCTAATCGCATGCTCCCACATTCAATTGGGCATGGAACTCTAATAGCATGCCCCCACATTCAATCGAGCATGGAACTCTATTCGCATGTCGATTCATAAGGCGGGTATTTTAACCTCAAGAGATCTCTTTAAGAAAAGGACTCAAACCACAAGCTATTTGACGAGGGACTTTAACCAAAAGTCATTAGACAAGGAACTTTAACCACAAGTCATTTCATAAGGCAAGGGACTTTAGCCAAGAGCCATTGTATTCCCATCATTAGTCGACATTTGAACTCTTAACCCATTAGTTCATGCATTGACATCCATACAATTCAATTCGACATTTAAGGACTTTAGCTTATTTAGCCAATTCAACACTATACGTGACCACATGGTCCTCATGGGAGCCTTCATTGCTCAACCATTTCAAATAGGCCAATTCCTTAACTTATTTCATCATACAATTCATGTTGTGGTCATCAAGACCTACACGAGACCATAAGGTCTTTATGGGAATATTCATCAATTAAACACTTTATTAGGCCAATGCCTAAATTCAAATCATTATGCAATTTAACCGGTATTATTCAAAACCCTTACTAGCCTATTCATTCTTTATTAACATTTCTATACCATACTTTAGTTCCATACAAAATTTCAAGTTCAAGCTTAGGGAATTGAACCCTTTTTCTTAGCCAACAAACCAACATGGTCATAGTTCAACAAATTACATGGCTAACAACATCAACACAATACCAATTATCAACATTCATACTTATAGGGCAATCACCCCGTTAAAAGCCATAAGCTAATCCATTACCTGCTTAACAGGGTTCTTATCAACCATTTACGATGAATTTACAATCATTATAACTCAATACATGTCCAACAAGGCTTTAACTAACCATATAAAAGTTTTCACATTCATTTAGTCCTTATCATGCATTATTTATGTTCATTAGACCAATTCCATAGATACATATTTGATATTCACAAACCATCTAACCGCTAATCACTTTAATAGAATAATTGCCTTGGTTCGACTCATTATTAATCACATTTACGGTCATCATGCTTATTGGGACATTGCCCTAGTTCAAAACATCACCAATATGTAACTAGACAATTTATGTAGACATTTTTACAAACACCTTATGTACATACCTTCAACAAGGTTACTTTCATGGTAGAAATCATCAAGATTAGGGTTACTCAAGACCCTTATGTTAAACCACATACAACAAGCATCCACATGTGCAAATCATCGCCGATATCATGTATAAACACAAGTCTAAGCAAGGGTCATCATTATTCATCATTAAGTAACAAAACCCTTTTCATTTGATTTCAAAATCACCATGTACACTTACTAATCCAAGTGTGAAATACATGGGTTTAGAGTTATTTAGAAAGAGGAAGAGATACATGCCTTAAACTAGATGATCCACCAAGAAAACTTGACTCTCCTTTCCTCTAGATGCACACCCTTCAAACCCTAGCCTCTAATCTTGTACCAAGAACATTGAGAGTGTTTAGGGTGTTTGATTCATCCCAATAGATGTTTAGGAGGCCATATACACTTATATAGTAAGAGAGGTTAGGGTTTTCGGTAAGGGAAATCATGGTAAGGCCATTAGTTAAAAGCTGGAAAATGACCCCGTCCAGGGGTAGGACTCTCGCATATGACTCACTAAAAGACTCATATCCTAGGGTACGATTGGTACCCTATCTCGTACCCTAGGCTCCACCTAGGTCATATACACTTTCAAGGGTACGACTACCCACCATTAATTCGTATCCATAAGGTACGACTCACACCCCAACCGTATCTAAGACTCGTATCAAAACAGTCCACTCTTCACCAAGAACTATGCAATATACGACTCACCTAGGTATGACTCATACCCTTGTGTACAAGTGAGGGAAGGCCAAGTCGTATAGAGGATAGAATAATATCTTCATAGGCTTCTTTGGGTACGAGGGAGGAAGGATAAGTGGGTACGAGTCGTATACCAAGGGTAGGAGTGGCTTGTCCAATCGTACCTTGGCCAACTTGCTCAAAATAAAAAATATTTGCAAGGCCAAGATCTTAGGTGTTTCATTCTCCCCCACTTAGGATCATTCATCTGCGAATGATGAGTAAGGAAAGCATCAACACAAGTTAACACACTAGCACACATCGCAACCAATCCTTCAACATAATAGGACCAAACACACAACAAGGTTACAACACAACATAACATATCATGATCATCATAAATTTAGCATTTCATTTCATTGATCCTTGGGATCCCAACCCATCATTTTTCAAAGATACTCGATCAATTTAAAACTTAGGGCTTAACCTATAAACTTTTAAAGATATAAAGCAACTCAAGCATTTGGAACTTTAATCCCTAGTCTACAAAAACATGAATCAATTATAAGCATCGGGGATTTCACCTATCGTCTATCAAAGACATAAACCAAGTTAGGAACACCAACACATATCTCAAGTATGAGTTTTCGGAATGGAACACAATTTCGGGTATGTGGACTTCATGTCCCCTTTCGCCTTCCAAGTAGCTTCCTCGGACTATTGGTTCCTCCATAGAACCTTCACTGAACCCACTCATATCATTCGCAACCAGCGAACTTGCCGATCCAAGATCTTTACCGGGATCTCTTCACAAAACAAGGAACCCAAAATACTAGCATCCTCTAAGGAAACGACCAACAAGGGATCACCTATGCATCTTCACAACATAAAGACATGGAAAATCGAGGGAAAATGGAGTTCAATCTAGAAGCCAACTCCACTCATAGGCGATATTGCCAACCCCTTTTGAGACCAAATAGGGACCAACATAACGAGGACTAATTTTTCCCCTTTTTACCAATTTGAATCACTCCCTTCATGGGAAACACCTTCAAGATTACCCAATCAGCATCACATTTGCATAGGAATTTTGGCGGCTTTGAGCAGTTTTCAACCTCTCATGAGTCACCTTCATCTTTTTCTATGGCTTGGTAAACTAAATAGGGGTCAAACAACTTACCCATACCAACCTCATACCATCAAATGGGAGAACAATATCTCCTACCATACAATGCCTCAAAAGGCACCATAGAATATCCCCCACTTAGGGCCTTATCATTTCCTAATTCAAAACATCACCATGCTCCCAGAGCCACTAACCAACACAAGAAGGGTCACAAAGGAACTAAAACACCCGAACCACTCAAGGCAAGACCCTCAACTGATACACAGCACCATAGGTACGGAGTGTTTCATAGTAACCACCTAGGTCACAAATGAGACCCATCCCGACACAATAGACCAAAAGAGGAGTCCTTAGGTCCGGACACCAAAAGTCACACAACCAAATACCTTTTAGGGATCATCCATGATCCCTTCACTAGAGATATATAACGTGAACAAGAAAAGCTGCGGCTTCCAACAAAAACTCATACTTATGGAACTTGGCATGAAAATGATGATTCTTTAAGGTTTACAACACGGCATGGAGCTGATCTATATGATCTTCCTTACTCATAGAATGAGCTAAGATGTCATCAATAAATACAATGACAAATATGTCCAAGAATGGATAAAAGACCCTATTCACCAAGTCCGTAAATGTTGTTGGGGCATTGGTCAACTGAAGGACATGATAAGAAACACATTAACCATGGGAACGAGCTTTAGATGAGGCATCTTCCGAGTTAAAATCTTTAACTTGGTCTAAATGATACAAATGCCTCTTTGAAATCAACTTTTGGGCTTTACGATAAGAAATGAACCTTTCCTTTAGGCACTAAGGAGCCGCTTTCCCATACAATGACTAGCTCATTAGGGAATTTGAGCATGATCATATAGGCCCAATAATCTAAGGAAGAATAGCTAGAGAGCAACTAATCCATCCCTAGTAAGACATCAAAATTGATCATATCCAACTCTATTAAGTATACAAGAGTATCTCTACCACAAACAGATATCCCACACACCTCTTATAGACTCCTCTAATAACTATAGAGTCTTCTATCGGAGTAGAAATAGAATAATAAACTGAAGAACTCTCAAGACCAAAACCCAAATGCATAGGCACAGACAACATCACATAAAAAAAAAAGTAAACCCTGGATCAAGCAAACAATACACATTACGAGGGAAAAGTTTCAACATATCGGCGTCAGCATTTGAATATACCTCGGGCTCCCGAGGGATGGTAAAAGCATTGAAATGGTCCCAACCAATGTTGGAGCTAGAAGCAAAACCGTTTGGTGCAAAAGCTAGAGAAGTGGTAACCGATATCCTTTTTACCCAAGTGGTAATCTTTATGGGACACTTCCATTGCATGTAGCTCATTAACCACATATAAATCACCGACCCTTTTCTTTCTCACAACAACCACGGTATGATCGGACGTAAAACCAACAAGAAGGATAGGTAAATATGGATTGGGCCCTATTGACCTGATGTTGGGCACCATGTTCCTTACGAGCATCACCAATCTAAAGATGCCCACCTCTCAATGGGTCTGTGTAGGGAGAATTAGTAGTGAAATGGGGGCTAGGACTCGCCCAATAGTTCCCCCTATACCACTTTTCGCCAACCTGAGCTAATTGAGTAAGGAAACAATGGAACCCAATAATTTGAGGTGACTGAGAAGAAGTCTCACTCCCAAAATAGAGGTTAGTAGGAACAAGTGAAACCCCATAAGGATAGTCAGATGTCACAACCCCTGACCAGGTTTGAACCTAAGAAGTTGGACAAATATTGTCCATATTGCCCCTAGTTGGGACAAGGGGGTTTTCCCAAACATCAGATCTTGTTAGATACATGATCTGAAAGATGAGCAAGCAAAAATTAGAGAAATCTAAGACCTTAGACTCTATATAGCTTGAGATTGAAACACAAGAAAGAGAAATATTCCTAAATGTCTCATAGCCCCTTTCTTATAAGTGTGGCACGCTATACACCCATAAAAGAGACTCTACTTGATACGACTTTATGGCTATGAACCTGGCTCTGATACCAACTTGACATGCCCCAAAATAAGGATATATCATATGGGCACCCCAAGCCCAAATGAACCAGAGGTTGCCCGGTTAACCCAACCTAATCATCATCACAAAAACCACAAGGGTTGGGTAGATTTTAACCTTATAATAAGAAAGCGGAAATATAAGGCTAATAGATAGTACTTAGAAAATAACTAGTATTTCATTAATGTCAATAGTCTAGCAAAAATTCCCAAGTCCAAAGTCATCCACAAAACCTCTATCAAATCAAAGTAAATAATATGTCGGGACAATCCCCCAATAATATCAAAGTACCAAATCAATCAAAGCTAAGATATAGTGTAACGAGACAATGAAAGGTAGGTCTTTCGAAGTATAGAAGCTCACCAATTCAAGGTCAATTCCCGACCCACTTGAACACCTATTCACTGTGTAAAAGAAGAAGAAGATGCTTCGACCCCTATGTCATATGGAGACATAGCATTCGAAGACGGTTAGTGGTTACAGCGCTAGCATGTAACCCAAGTATAAAAATAAAATAGTACATTTGTTCAATCTGAATCAAAATCATTATATGCAAACATCTTTACACAATTATAGGCATTTATGAAGATACATGTATATATAATTACACAACGTGATAAATTATGGAAAAAGTTATAACATGCAACCTTAAGTCTTTTATTCATAAGACGTGGAGTGAAGGACTTTAACATTCTACACTTAGGTTCAAACCATTCTTAGAAAACATAAAATTGTAACCATATTCACATGTCATTAGACAAAGTACTTCAACCATAGGTACACTCATTAATCAAGGGACTATAACCACATTTAATTGGGTACTGCACTCTAAGCACTTGTTGACCCATTCATATATGCATGGAACTCTAGTTGCATGCTCACATATTCAATTGGGCATGGAACTCTAATCGCATGTTCCCATCTTTAATTGGGCATGGAACTCTAATTGCATGCTCTCATATTTAGTTGGGCATGAAACTCTAATTGCATGCTCCCACATTCAATCGGGAATGGAACTCTAATCGCATGCCAATTCATAAAGTGAGGTATTTTAACCTCAACGGGTCTCTTTAAGTAAGGGACTCTAACCATAAGCTATTTAACGAGGAATTTTAACCATAAGTCATTAGATGAGGGACTTTAACCACAAGTCCTGACATAAGGCAAAGGACTTTAGCCACAAGCCATCACATTCTCGTCATTAGTTGACATTTAAAATCCTGAACCCATTAGTTAATGCATTGACATACATACAATTCAATTTGACATTTAAGGACTTTAGCTCATTTAGCCAATTGAACACTATACATGACCACATGGTCCTCATAGAAGCCTTCATTGCTCAACTATTTCAAATAGGCTAGTGTCTTAACTCATTTTATCATACAATTCACTTTATGATCATCAAGACCTACATAAGACCATAAGGTCTTCAAGGAAATATTTATCGATTAAACACTTTATTAGGCCAATTCCTCAATTCAAATCATCATGCAATTCAACCGGTGGTCATCAAGACCCTTACTAGACCATTTATTCTTTATTAATATTTCTATACCACACTTTAGTTCTGTACACAATTTTAAGTTCAAGCTTAGGGAATTGAACCCTTCTTTTTAGCCAGCAAATCAACATGGTCATAGTTTAACAAATTACATGGCTAACAACATCAACACAATACCAATTACCAACATTCATACTTATAGGGCCATAACCCCATTTAAAGCCATGAACTAATCCATTACCTACTTAAAAAGGTTCTTATAAACCATTTACCAAACATTTACAATCATTATAACTTAATATATGGCCAACAAGGCTTTAACTAACCATCTATAAGTTTCACATTTATTTAGTCCTTAGCATGCATCAGTCATGTTCATTAGACTAATTCCATGGATACAGATTTGAAATTCACAAACCATCTAACCACTAATCACTTTAATAGACTAAGTTCCTTGATTTGACTCATCATTAATCATATTTACAGTCATCATACTTATTGGGCCATTGCCCTAGTTCAAAACATTACCAACATATGACTAGATAATTTACTTCGATATTTTCTCAAATAACTTATGTATATTGTACCTTCAACAAGGCTATTTTTATGGTAGAAATCATCAAGGTTAGGGTTAATTAATACCCTCATGTTAAACCACATACAAAAAGCATCCACATGTGTAAATCATCATCGATATCATGTATAAGCACAAGTCTAAGCAAGGGTCATCATTATTCATCATTAAGTAATAAAAAACTTTTTATTTGATTTCAAAATCACCATGTACACTTACTAATCCAAGTGTGAAATATATGGGTTTAGAGATATTTAAAAAAGGGAAAAGATATAAACCTTAAACAAGATATCCACTAAGGAAACTTGACTCTCCTTGCTTGTAGATGCACACCCTTCAAACCCTAGCCTCTAATCTTTTTTCAAGAACTTTGAGAGTATTTAGGGTGTTTGATTCATACTAATGGATATTTAGGAGATCATATACACTTATATAGTGAGAGGGGATAGGGTTTTTTGGAAAGATAAATAACCATAGGCCCTTATTTTAAAACTAGAAAATAACCCCATCCAAGGGTACGACTCTCTAAAGGGCTCATATCTTAGGGTATGAGTGGTAACCTGACTCGTACCCTAGGCTCTACCTAGGTTACATATACTATCGAGGGTATGACTACCTACCATTGAGTCATATCCATAGGGTACAACTCACACCCAACCGCATCCAAGACCCATATCAATAAGAGTCCACTCTTTACCAAAAACTATGCATTATACGACTAACATAGGTATGACTCATACCCTTGTGTACGAGTGATGAAATTATAAGTTGTATATAGGATAAATGCTATCCTCATAAGATACTTAAGGTACAAGAGGGAAGAGATAAGTGGATATGAGTTACATACCAAGGGTACGAGTGGCTTGTCCAATCATACTTTGGCCAACTTGCTCAAAACCAAAAAATTTTGCAAGGACGAGATCTTTGGTGTTTTAATTTAATTGTTAGTTGCATACCTCTTGGTTAACCAATGATAACTTTAGATTGGTTTACTGAGGCTTTTTACGATAGGTTCATGCCATTTAATTTGAGGTATCAGATGAGAGACAGGTTTGATCAACTGGAGAAAGGATCCATGATATTGTGGAGTATGAAGAATGCTTTCATACCTTGTTTAGATATTCTATTGCCAATATTTCCATTGAGTCTGAGAAGATTCAAAAGTTTGTGAAAAGATTGGATGTTTTACTTCAGTAGGCTACTACCCAGATGGTAGTGTCCGGGGCGTTATTTCAGAGTATCGTGGATTATTCTAAGATGACTAAGTCTATCCTTCGAGTGTCTCAGGGAGGCGCCAAGAGGATGCACTATCAGGGAATGTTCAATAGTCACACTGTTTGAGGCAGATATTTTAGAAGTGCTCATAAGTACCATGGTAGACTAGTACAGGCAACCTTACAGGGTTCAACTTATAGGTCTTCTGGATCAGCGGCTTTGGGTAGTTGAGCATCGCCTAGGGTAGTTGTTCTAGCTCAACTGTTCCTTCTTAGATTGAGTTGGGATGGAGAAGTTGCTATGTGTTTGATAAGTTGGTCTATGTGGCTAAGGATTGTCCCCATCGTGTCTTTAAGTATACTCCTATATCTATAGTGAGAGGTGATCCTCAGGGTGGCAGAGGTACTACTAGAGATACGTGAGACAGAGGTAGGGTCCCCGTCATGATGGTAACGGGGCTACTCAATCTAATGTTGGACATGGATAGTGTTATGCTATACCTGCCAGACATGAGGCAGGGCTTCTGATGTTATTATCGCAGGTATCATTTATGTTTGTTTTAGATCTGTATCTTTGTTATTTGATCCAGGGTCAACTTTCTACTACGTGTCTACGTATTTTTCTTTGAGTTTTGACTCTACTAGTAAGCCTCTGGTCATGCCTATTCGAGTATCTACCCTATAGTAGACTCTTTAGTGGTGTATCAGATGCACCAATTGTGTTGTGACTTTTGTGAGCCATAAGACTTGGGTAGATTTGATTATCGTAGATATGGTAGATTTTGATGTCATCTTAGTTATGGATTGGTTAGCTTCCTATTAAGTTTTTCTAGGCTATTATGCTAAAACTATGAATTTAGCTTCATCGAGTGCCCCAGGGATAGCTTGGAAGGGTACGCTTCATTCAGGTCCCAAGAGAGTTAATCTTTTTTCAAGCTCATCACTTGGTAGAGAGGAGATGCTTGTCTTACTTGACCTATATTCATGATACTAGTATTGATCCACCACCTTCGTTGGATTTTTTTCGTGTTATTCGTGAGTTCATGGATATATTTCCTAGGATTTGCCTGGTATGCCTTCAGATTGTGATATTGACTTTGCTATTGTGTTGATCCAGGAAATAAGACCATTTCCATTCATTCTTATAGAATAAACCCAACAAAGTTGAAGGATCAGTTACAAGAGTTATTGAATAAAGGATTTATCCAGACTAGTGTATCACCTTAGGGTGCACCTGTCCTACTTGTGAAGAAAAAGGATGGGTCCATGCATATGTGCATTAATTATCTATAATTGAACAAGGTGACAGTTAAGAATAAGCATTCTCTTTCTCGTATTGATATTTTTTAATCAGCTTTAAGGTGTTTTAGTGTTTTCAAAGACTGATTTAAGGTTTGGGTATCACCAACAGAGGATTAGAGCTTTGGATATTCCGAAGATATCTTTTCAAACTTGATACAGTCATTATGAGTTTTTGATCATGTCCTTTGAGTTGACCAATGACCTAATCACATTTATGGAGTTGATGCATTAGGTGTTTTGATAGTATCTCAACTATTTTGTTATTATATTTATAGATGATATATTGATTTACTCTAAGAGTGAGGCCGATCATGAAGATCATTTGCAGATTACACTTCAGAGGTTGAGAGATGAAAAGTTGCATGTTAAGTTCTCCAAGTACAAGTTTTGGCTGGAGTCTGTCTCTTTCTTTAGTCATGTTGTAACCAAGGATAGTATCATGGTTGATTCAGCCAAGATTACAGTGGTTCGTGATTGACGTAGGCCTACTTCTCCTATCAAGATTTGGAGTTTTATTAGTATAGCAAGCTATATCAGCGCTTTGTTGAGGGTTTTTTATCTGATGTAGCTCCGTTGACCAAGTTGACTCAAAAGAAAATATTCTTTCAATGGTCTGATGTATATGAAGCGAGCTTTTAGAAGCTCAAGAATTTATTAGCATTAAATCCTATCTTGATTTTTACCA
This sequence comes from Capsicum annuum, assembly GCF_002878395.1. NCBI lineage: Eukaryota > Viridiplantae > Streptophyta > Magnoliopsida > Solanales > Solanaceae > Capsicum > Capsicum annuum. Next base: position 50,717,615 of record NC_061122.1, read on the forward strand.
AAGAGGGTGTGGGATTTAATATCTTATGATGTTTCTGGTGTTGTATTTGGTATCTTGTTGATGCATGAGGGTAAGGTAATTGTGTATGCCTCTCGTCAGTTGAAATCCCCTGAGAAGAATTACCTTACCCACGACTTTGGGTTGTGTGCGGTTGTATTTACTTTGAAGTTGTGGAGGCACTATTTATATGGAGTCCATTGTGAGATCTTCTCGGGTCACCGTAGCCTTCAATATTTCTTCATCCAGCGAGATCTTAATATGAGACAGTGTTTTTGGCTTGAGTTGCTTAAGGATTATGACTTTATTATTATTTATCATCCGGACAAGTCTAATGTGGTTGCGGATACCTTGAGCCGAAAGTCGACTAGTATGGGTAGCTTGGCGCATGGTTTGACCCAGGAGAGACCTTTGTCCTTAGAGGTTCAGTCTTTGACTAACCAAATGGTTAGACTTAGTATTTCAATACTTGAGTGTTTGTGAGTATATGTGGAGGATAGATTTTATTTGATGGAGTAGATTTGGCCTCATCAATTTGATAATGTTGGTTTGAGAGTGATTTGAGATAAAGTGTTAAATGGTAGGGCTTAGGAAGCCTCACTTGACTCTGATGGTGTTTTGAGGATTGAAGGCCAAGTTTATGTGCCGAGAGTGGGTGATTGGGTGAGATTAATTTTGGAGGAGACTCGTTGTTCTAAGCATTCCATTCGTCCGGAGTGACTAAGATGTATCGTGATTTGAGACAACTGTTGACACCCAATTTTGACCTCCCGATATGCCTCCTAGGCTGTTATTTTAATAAATTCAATATTAATATGTATTTACATATTATTTTGGTATCAAATAAATATTGACTTGTATTCATGATTTTGAAGTAAACAATTTATTTTATCAAATAATTTTATATTTTTATATAGTATAAATATCATGTTTTTCATAATTTATTTATTTATTTCCGTAAATATGCACACTTGTAATTTACAAATATCTAGTTTTTTATATTATTATTATTTACTATCATTATTGCAACATTCATTAATAGTTGTATTTTGTAGATGTCACTTATTTTAAAATAATATGTTACGTGCCACTAATATTACACAATTTATTCGTAATAATGATTTTTATTTATTTATTTATTATTATTACTATTATTATTATTAAAATGGAAGCCAATTTTTCCACCTATTTTCTAGCCCAATTTTTTCTAATTTATGACAATTCTAGCCTAAATAGTGTCGAATTGGACTTAATTTCAAATTTCCAATTCAATTTTGATCCAATTTTAAATTTTTTATAACTTTAAATCTCAGTCGTTGATAAAATTGATCCAACGATCAATATCAAGTTTTCCCCTATTTTTCTTTTAAATTATGCAAAAACCAAATCCTAATTCCATTTTCACAAAGAGAGCCAAAACAACCGCCTCTTTCCTATACTCTCTCTCCACCGTCGGCCATTACACCATCTCCTCCATCCTCCATCTTCTTTCCTCCATCAAACCACCAAATCTGTCGTCGCTCTCTCCATTGCCGTCACTCTTCAAACCAACAGAACCACCAACAGCCGCCGCCACCACTCACCACTGTTTCGGTGAGTCATCGCCCTTCTCTTCTCCTATCCCAGCGCTGCCTTCCATCATCTCCATCGGTGGACTGCCACCACCAATCCCGAACCTCGTGTTGCTTCTCCTTCTTTAACACCGCCACTATGCTTCTCCACGCCTCCCCATAACGCCACCGGCTAGTGACCATATCCTTCACCAGCGAACCACCACTGCTACCGCACGGGAAAATGATGGGTTCTCAAGTTCGATTTTGAGTTTACTTTTATATGACCAATTTTAATTTTCTTTTACCCCTATACTTTCTTTCTTAAATATAGATTTTTAGATGTGAAATTTATGGCTTTTAAGACATGATGTTGGCTTGATTCTTGCAAATTTGTGTCTATTTACATTCTTAGACTATCATATATGAAAAACCCTAAATTTGTACGAAATTTGTATGAAATTTATTTTTATCCTAATTTTGGTTTAAGTTCCGATTCTGCAAATGTGGAAATCTCAATTTCCCCTTCATTTTTACTGTTATGAATCTATCAATGAGGTAATACCATAATAAAGTTCGAATTTCGATTTTAGTGGGTAATCTTGATATTGTGATTTGTGCACTCAATGTCAACCTTAGTTTAGAAATTTTTTTTTAGCAAGATTGATTTTTTTTTATCTTAACATGATTGTGCGATGATTTTTCGGTAACTTGGATCTGATTTTGTGCATAATTACAATAATTTGATTAAGAAATATTTTTCTATATGATTAATTGCTTGTATTTTTCACCATTTTGGTCGATTAGTTGCTTGTATTTTTTCACCATTTTGGTTATATGTGGTAAGTGTTAATTGTCCATGTTCATTTTTTATTTATTTGCCTTTTTATTTCAAGAAATATTCTACATGGTAAATTTGCACCTTTTATATTCTAACTTGATTCAGCTATCCATTTAAAGGAAAACTATCTCATTGGTTAATTGTTGTCAATATTGCTTTTTCTTTTTTTTTTTTTAAATTCTACTAATTGATCTATGAATATCTTATTCCTTTTAATTTCGTTAACTGATTGATGGGAATATTTTTCCTTTCTTCTAGTTTTGAACAAATTTTACTTATCTATTTTGGTAAAATCACAGTTGTTTATAATTCAACTATCCTTTTAAAGGAAAATATTTCATTGATTGATGGTGATGAATATTTCTCTTCCTTTTTAAATTCCTATGATTTATCGCTGAATATTTTCTTTTCATTTTTTTTCAATTTCATCACATGCTTATAAAAATAATTTTCTCCTCTCATTAGTGACAGCTTAACAACATAAATCCTTCTCAACTTTAAAAAATATTAACTTCTTCTGCTTTGGATATGGTGGTGCACTCTTCTTTCTTTCTCTCTCCAACATTTTGTTTCTATCTTTGCTTCAAAAAAGGTCTGTTCGTTTCTTGAATCTTTTAGATGTTGAACGTCACAACTTTAAACCCGTTTACTCATAACTTCGACAAACATATATGCTTGATGCGGTACATATAATTCATCATCTTATCTATGTTGGATTGGTTCAAATAGCGTAATGTTTGTGATATGCTTTTCGAGTAAATAAATTTGTTGGTTGCAAAAATGCTGATGAGGCTAATATGAAGAAAGGTGTTTCTTTGGTTTGGATTCTGCTAGTCCGTTCTTTTTGGTGCATTTGTCCATGTAAACAGGTTCTTAGCAGAAAGTTGATTCGGGGATTTGAAGAGTCGCCTGGGAAAGTGAGGGCATCGTTACCACTTCCACGTGCTCATATGTTGATTTCTATTTCTTTTTATTATTTTGGTCTGTAATAATTCATTGTACAAACATTTTATAAACATAGTAAAAGTAATGGGGTCTATTTAGGGGGGCTGGAAAATTAAAAGTTATGGGGTCTATTTAGGGCGCTGGAAAATTACTTGCTATGTGCCTCATTTCTCGACTTTTTTACTTATTTTTTGTCTATGCAAATATTTTTTAAAATATCATCAATTGTTTAATGCTTTTTCGTCAAAACCATTGTTTAATTTTTTTTCTACAACGTGAAACAGATAATGTCTTTTAAAATTATTAATTACATAAATGTTATCTCCTAACCTATAGTTGGCAGGAAAGTAAAGGAAATTACGAGGTCTAATTGTCATGTTTTTAAATTAAGCTGACGTGTCTTCGAGAGTACCGCATACCAAATTTTTATTTTTATTTTTGAAAAACGGAGGTTATGCGTATCATAGATTAATATCCTTGTGTGTTTGTATCTTAAAACTCAAAATTTTTAATTGGCTTTACAAATTCTAATATTGTTATATTGTTATTTTATAACTTAAGACTAACCTCAAATTAAAAATATTGCTAAGGTCAAATGAGCATAATTATTAATATTGTGGCATCATCCCTATAAAGCAATGAATATTTTATTTTTTCTAAAGAAATAAACACTCTCTTGATTGCATTTAAATCTTCTTTATTATTATCACTTAGTTATTATTAAGTTTATAAAATAAGTGACTTTTATTGATAAAGCAGTAGAATCCCCATGTAATATATGAATTCGGTTGGAAATCATATTTGTTGACCTTAAAAGATGTCTAACACCTTTCTTTTGAGGTAACTTGAACCCTTACCCGATTTCTGATGATGTACACTAATTAATTGGTTTGTAATAGCCTAGAATGGTGACATGACGCACCTTAATTCATTAGGTGGCAACTTTTACTCTAAAATAATCCTTAAAAAAGTTGTCACATCGAATTCCCCTTTTCTCGAAAAAATGAAGTGTGACAATAGCATTACTGGTGGGGTGATATGAGGAAGGATGTAGTAGACTTTGTAGTTTGGTGCCTATGTTGTCATCAAATAAAGGTCGAGCAGTTGAAGCCTAGTGGTTTGCTTCAGAGGTTACTTATTCTCGAGTGAAAATAGGAATGGATCATTATGAACTTCGTGACTGGGTTATTCGTACTTTTCGTAGTTCTGACAGAGTTTGGGTCATCATGGATCGATTAACCAAATTTGCTCATTTTATCCCTATTTAGGTTTTCTTCACTGCTGAGAGGTTGGCCCGTATCTACATTTGTGAGATAGTTTGTCTTCATAGTGTACCAGTGTCTATTATCTCAGATAGAGGTTTGGTCTTTACTTCTCACTTATGGAAGGAATTTAGGAGGAGTTAGGTATCTGGGTTGATCTTAGCACAACTTTTTACCCCCATACTAATGGTCAGTCAGAGTGGGCTACTCAGGTTTTTGGAAGACATGCTACGCACTTGTGTTATGGATTTTGGAGGTTAGTGGAAGCAGTATTTAGCATTGGAAAAGTTTGCATATAATAATAGTGTAAGACCCCGCAAAATCCTAAGATTAAATCAGTCCATTAAAGCTTGAAAAGAGGTTCCAGACTTAGAAATTTCAGCTAAGTGCTTATACTTAGAATTATTTTAGCCTTTATAAGTTGGTAATCTTATTTCACGACCTTTATGACCTTAAAATATCGATCCTTGGATTGAATCATGATCAGGTATGTCAATAGGTCACTTCGGGTGAGTTTCAGATTTTTTGGACCTCGTTTGAATCAAATTTGGATGACCAAAACAGTGGGTCGACGCCATCTTGACGAGCCATGTCGCCCATCGCGTCAAAAAATATTTTCCTAGCCTCAAGGTGCATATTCCAGTGAACCAACACGAACTTGATGCGGTTCGTTGGTCGTCACGTCGATGGCATCGACGCGGCACTCGGTCTGTGCGTTACTTGTCACAATTTCTGCTCTTTTAATTCTGCATCCGGAGGGGTAATTGGGTCTTTTCCTACCTTATATCAGCCGCAAAACATGAGATTAAGCCCTTCTAAAGGCAAAATCCCTCATTCTTTCGCAAAGTTTCTCAAGAACAAACCCTAAGGAAATTCAATTTCAAATTCAAGCTTCAAGAACACACCATCAATCTTCATGAATTTACTTACCAAAGTATGTTAGGTGTTCAGCCAAGGGTTTCCCTCCACCCTTGGAGTTCAAGAACCTTTTTTTAAATTACAAGTTGATTTTTTTCATGAATTTTTTGTTGAATTTGATTGTCTTCATGATTATGATGTTAGTTGGGTTTATGATCCATGATTAATTACAGGTTTCATGAAAATAAATAGCATGTGTGTGTTGTCATATGATTTCATGTTAAAAACCCTTGAAATTGTAAGTTTAGATTGGTAATCATGATGATACCTACATGTTGTTCATTACTAAGTACATAGATTGTGCTCCCCAAGTGTTTGATAAAATGTCCATGTGAGTTGGATAGTGCAATCATATCATGTTAGCACGTTTACAAGTTTTAGACCATTTAAGTGCTTGATAAAATGCGTCAAGGAATAATTGTGATAAAGTGATTAGTTATCATGCTTTCAAGATTGTGCTATGTTGTTACTATCTATGCTATCGAGTCCTGGGAGTATCTAATACCCAAAAATTTAGCTATTTACCTAGATTTACAGTAGTTTTTTCAGTGATGTCACATACAGTAGTATTCAGTCAGTTACAGAACTCAATGTATTCAGTCAGTTATAAAAATCAGTGTATTCAGTCAATTAACAGAATTCAGTGAACTCAGTTCAATTCAATTGGACAGCACGATCAGTAACAGTTCAGTCAAGCTTAGTACAGTTAAGAAATAAGTTCAGTGTCTATTCAGTTGGGAGTAGGAATCAGCACCGAGCGAACCCAGGGATGGGGGCATTCCTGTTAGTAAAGGGTTTGACCCTTATTAGCAATCCCTGTGTTACAGAACTACGTAACCAACATAGGTTGAGATATCTTTCTGCCAATTTAGGGTTGATACATCTTGTACGAGTTTTTCTGCTAGTGAGGGTTGATGAAAGGGCTTCCTGTCAGAGAGGGTTAACTCATAGCTATTGTTAATATCCTTTGGCAATGTACTAACACCCTTCTAACTGAGGTCAAAGGTTGGACCCCAACTCAGTTCAGAATCGAGCTATGTCGGTTAGATGAACACTCTCACAGTTTCAGTTTCAGACTCAGTATAAAACCTCAGTTCAGTTTCAGAATCAGGACTGTTAGATACAATCACCCAGCTCAGTATACAACTCAGTTCAGTTCTACAAAATTTGGACTGTAAAAAAACAGTCACTCAGTTAACAGTAATACAATATCAGTAAACTCAGATATCGGTCATTTAGATTTTAGAACTCATTATCCAGTATTAAATGTGATCTCAGATACAGTACATATAGTTATGTGCATAGCATTGCATAATCAGTATTTATAATAGTTTCAGATATACATGTACTCTCATTCAGTTATATTCATGCCATTCAGTCAGTTATTATTCATGCATATGAACCTATGCATTCAGCCTTACCTCACCTAGCATACCAGTACATTCAAAGTACTGACGCATACCTTTCTTTTATGCTATGATGCCTTATATCATAGGTTCAGATGCACAGAATCCTGACCATACCTAGCAGCCCAGATTATCAGCAGCGGATTTAGTGGTGAGTCCTCATAGTTTGAGGACATAGTATTATTTCAGTTATTAGTACTTCAATAGTCGGAGTTAGTTGGGGGCTTATCCTATCAACTCCATATTCAGACAGTTTAGTTAGAGGCTCTTCAGACTAGATTATTTCAGACAGTTGTTCAGTTTTCAGTATTTATTTATCAGTATTCAGTGTTTGATTTCAGTTATGAACCTTTGGAATTATAGGCACCGTGTGACGTCTGGGGTTCAAACTTAAGGTGTTACAAATAGCTACCATTTTAGTATTAAGATGACACACTTTGAGTCCTTATATGGTAGGAGTTGTCTCTCTCCAATTGGTTGGTTTGAGTTTTCTAATGTTAGACCTCGAGGTATGGACTTGCTTTGGGATTTTTCGGATAGGATTTGGTTCATTCAGGATAGACTTCGAGTGGCACAGAGTATGTAGAAGTATTATACAGATCGTAAACTTCATGCCTTGAGAGTGGGTATTGGTGATCGAGTTTTCCTTTGTATTTCTCCTATGAAGGGCGTGATAAGGCTTGGGAAGAGGGGTAAGCTTGGCCCCAGGTATATTGGGCCATTTGAGATTCTTCAGACTATTGATGATGTAGCTTAAGTTATCATTTCCCCTAGAATTATTAGCTGTTTATCTAGTTTTTCATGTATCCATGCTACGACGTTATATTTTTGATGAGCCGCATATCATCCACTGGGACTCGGTGTAGTTAGATAAAAGATTGTCTTTTGTTAAAAAGCGAGTCTCTATTTTAGGTAGAGATGTTAGGCGTCTGTGCTATATATAGTTTTGATGATGAGCAGCTAAACTACGAGGGACCAGGTCCCTGGATGCGCAAGGTACAGTACAGCTTGCACGCGTCTTCTGCACGGTTTTGTTATCTTGTATAACAAGCTTGCAGGTGCTATTTTGTGCTATTTGTTACTGACTTGGACAGTTGGTCCAATGATCTTTCAAGCCTTAATCATCACCCAGTTATAAAAGGAAAAAGACATTTCTTCAACAAATGGGTTTTTTCACATTCTAAAGAGTGAAAATAGAGACAGCAAAAAATCCATTTTCAAGACAACTCAAGAGTGAGTGTTCTTGAGTGCTGATTTGTAAAAGAACTACTCACATTACAAGAGTAGTTTTTTCTTGTTAAGAGTGTTGCTTAGTAGAGTTACCTAAGTGTATAGCTGATTAGAGTTAATTAGTGTAGAGGGAGTCCTTGGTAGAGTTACCAAGATAAGCTTATTGTAGAGTTGTTACTAGCGCAAATAGCCTAGAGTTAGGCTGAAATCTTGACTGTAATCAAGAGGTTGATTATAGTTGATTTCATTGGTGCTTGTGAGGACAAGCCGTATTTTTTCCCATCGTGGGTTTCCATGTAAAAATTCTTATGCCTTTTACTTTTTCTACACTATCATTAGTTTTCTTACACTCTATTGTTTGATTGCCTATGATTGATTCTGAGGGATCTGGTCCCTTAGTGTGCGGAGCAACCCAAAGAGTTTCAACAATTGGTATCAGAGCTTGCTCACTCTAAAAGGTTCACATATAGAGTGTCTTGGTTAGAATGGCTGCTCCACCTAACCTAGAAGAAAGAAAATCTACAACTAGACCACCGAGATTCAATAGACTGATTATGGGTAGTGGAAAACAAAAATATTTGACTTTATTATGGTCGAGGACAATTAGCTTATGAACATTATTCTTGATGGTCCATATGTACCTTAAGAGAAGTCAAAGAAGGAGAGGTTACAAAGATGGCTGTCAAAAGTAGGAGAGAGTATAATGATGAAGACAGGAAAAATATTGAAAATAATTACAAGGCCAATAAATTTCTGGTATATGGAATAGGTCCTGATGAATACAATAGAATCTTAGCCTGTGAAAGTACTAAAGAGATCTGGGATTGCTTGCGGACTACTCATGAAGGCACTACTGATATGAGTGACTCTAAGGTAGATATGTTGACTAGCCAGTATGAAACCTTCACCATGAAAGGAGGAGAAACCATCCAAGAAATGCATACCAGATTTACCTCAATAAGAAATGAACTTCGCTATTTAGGAGTGGTGATCCCAGTGTATAAAAAAATGAGAAAGATTCCTGGGGTTCTTCATAAGTCTTGGGAAATCAAGGTGGATGATATAACTAAGGCAATGAACCTCAAAACCCTCACTATGGATGAACTCATTGGTAATCTAAAGATCCATGAGCTCAATAAACAAACAGTAAGAGATAGAGAAAAAGGTGGTAAAAGGAGAAAAATCCTTGTCTTTGAAAGCGTCTAAATATGATCCAGATGGTGATGAATATACTGATGTTGCCTATTTGGAAAATAGGATTGTTAGATCTATGAGGATAAGTAGTCATTTCCAATGAAAGGGAAGCAACAGAGAAAAGGGAAACAATATTGAGACTACAGGTGACAAAGGAAAGATCAGGGACCAGGTCCCGAACAATTTAGGAAAGAAGGAACCAGCTGAGTATGCTGGAAAGCAAGCTCGAAGAACATAAGGAGATTCTTCCAGTGATTCAGATGAAGTTGAGAAGACTGGAGATATTTCTATGCTAGCAGTAGAAGAGAGTTCAGTTATCTATGATTTCTTGTTTGCACTTAGGAAAAACATAGAAGATAAAAAAGAAAAGGAGGTAATTCTATCCAATATTAAGGAAAATCTAGATATTTATACTGCTAGGAAGATAAAAAGTATTGCAAGTGTTTTATTAGACTCTATATATGAACTAACCGCTGAGAAGAATGCCTTGGAAGAAAATGTAGAGAATCAAGAGTATGAGTTGATTACTTTAACTCTCAAATTTTCTGAAATCGAAGAGTTGTTCACAAAGATGAACTCTAAAAATCTGAGTCTAATAAGGAATCTAAAGAAAGTAAATGGTGTTGATAGTAACGGGAAGAAGGAAGCCTCAAGTATTCATATTAATCTTAAGGAGAAACTAAAAGCTTCACTATAATACCTCATGGCAGCACTGCATAAGAATAACAAATTAGAGAGGGACCTGGTCCGCCTGAAGGAAGAGTTGAACAAGTCTCTTAAGTAGATTACTTCCTCACTAATCCTTTCTGATTTAACTAGTCAAGGAGCTAATAATGGTAGAGGTCGTGGCTACCTAGAAACATTCAACCTGGTGAGTTTATAGGGAAGGCTACTCATGATGATAGAAGCAAAGGGCATAAACACTTGTGCACTCACTGTGGAAGAAATGGACATTTGAAGAAAGGATATCAGCACTAGATTAAGGCAAAATTAAGGAATGTTGAATACACTCAGCAGTAAAATACTCATACTAAGGGATTCCAATCTCTAAAAGAAGTGAAAAAAACCCATCACTACCTAGCTGTGCTAAGAAGAATTTGATCACTCCATTGTCCAACTATTGGGAACTCATACTCAAGTGGGTTCCCAAATTCGACAAGTGATCATAATTCTAGGCATGAGAAGGGATTGCAGTCAGGACAAGCTCATTGATGGAAGGTCTGACTGTGTTCTCTTTCTTAATACAATTCTAATAAAGGTTTTGTATGTGAATTAGCATTTCTATCCCACGGATGATCTCAAAGATGTGAAAAAAAAAGTTGTCCAGTTTAAGGCAATGCAGAAGTAACTCTGGACATTTGAAGAATGTCAAATCTAAAACTAAGTCCTCAGAACTATTTTTGGAACAAATTGGGATATTGTGAAGTAAATTGAACCTAACAAGCTAATGATGAGATTGATCAATGCAGCCTGACCTACGATCAAATGAATCAGTGTCTCTTCACAAAATTAGCTATGTCTAGGAGGCAGGTATCCTTGGTAAAATAGGTATATGTTGGTATAACTCAGTACTATACCCTTGCAGGTATACACCCAAGGGAATAATTTTGAAGATGGACAGTGTGACAAGAACATGGTTGAAGATTCATTCAAGCTAGAGAGAGACCTGGTACTATCTCTCTAGTTAGCATCTTGTAGGTGCATATTTTTTTTGTTCTATCATGACAAAAGTCGCATCCTCCTGACCTTTTTTCAGAACAAAGTTGTCCTATTCCAAAAAAGGAGAGGTGACTCACTTAAAAATCTGACATTGATCATATCCTATTCCATTAAAAAACCATCCCTTGTGCATATTGTTCTCTTAAATCCATCTGAAACCACTCCTTCTTCTCTTAAAAGGAAAAATCTAAATCCCAAATAGCCCTACCAAGAAAAGGACCTTCTGATGGCTAGAACTTTCCCATTTTCTTATCGTTCAAAGCTTACTGAGCTTAGTATTTTTGGAAAATCCCTTCTTAAACCTTCCTGAAAAACATACCTCTTCTCTTATTCTTCCAAAGCTTAACTCCTTCATCACTCAACCTGTCAATAAAAAATCATCCTTGATTCTCCAAACCTATTCTGATGATGATGTGATGGATGAAACCTGGGTCACTGAAAATCTCATCTTATTGTCAAATAGTCCAGGAAAAAGCTAAGTTGATCACAAGAAAACCAATGTCAATAAAACACGAAAAATTTCTGAAAAATAATCTGGAAGCTTTACTGAGATACAGTTGACTCTTGAGGGGCCTGTTCCCAAGAAGATAAAAGTAGTTGAAAGAGAATCTGTGATCAGTTATGCTAGAATAAAGAATGGGGAGAAAAGTAAGGTATTATCAAAGGAGGATAGAAACAGGTTCTTCAAGTATCAAAAGATGTTAACTGGAATGATTTTTGATTCAAATGTGCTAGCAAAACTTGGTATGATGGAACTTGTTGAGCTGGTTAAACACCAAGGCTGGATGCATCTTATGAAAGGACCTATTCCTACTATTTTTGATGAGATATTCAAGGAATTCTATCTCACTTTGAAATTCTCAGAAGATCAGAAGCATCTGACTGCACAAGTCCAAGAAAAGAAGATAAAACTAAATGAGGAAACACTAGGAAGGATTTTGGAAGTTCCTATATATGGGGTGAGAAATGTCTCTAAACAACTGCCTTTAATAAAATTCTTGGCAAAGGCATCCAAATTCAAAGGAAAATTTGTGGCTATGGTAAATAGAAACTCATTCAAGAGTGAATTTCAATTGATTTTTGACTTTGTGAACAAGGAAATTCTGCTTAGGTCAAAAAATAAAAATCATGCCTAAACCACTGACTTATATGTAATGAAATACCTGAGTAGATTTGAGTTCATTAATCTGCCTGCATTGATGGTAGAACATATTCTCAAAGTGGTTCTGGGGAAAAATGGAAAGCATGGCATGCCTTATGGATACTGCCTGAACAAGGTACCAGATTATCATGGCATTGTGTATGATTTAGGAACTCAAGGATCTGTGGTTCAGATGTTTGTCATGAAAAAATTGGTCACAATTGAGTGTGTCAAAGTAGGTTGCAACTGCCAAAGGGAGCTAATCAAGGAAATAGTGGAACTGAAGGTCAAGTCAGCTGGCAAGGATGAAGAAATTAGCAAGCTTCAGGAGAAAATTCAGAATCTCTTCAATGAAAGCCCATGTGACACTAATATTCTTAAAGTTAGGAATGTTGAACTAAGGAAGAAGGTGTCAATCCTAACTGATAAAATCCTGAGCTTGAATGCAGAGATAAGACATCTTAACAACAACATTTTCCTACACTTTCAAACTCTTCCCAGTCCTTTACTTGTTAACTTTTCCTAAAATCCACGTGGCTTTTTTCCTGAACATTCAAATTATTCACTACTTTGATACTTACTTTACTTATGAATAAATCTTTTCTTTGTGTGTTTCAATTTGTTATATTTTATTGCAAAGTTATTCTTCATGTTAGTGTTTCTCCAGTGGCCATGAGTTAACTAATATGTACATATCTTTACTCTTGGTTTACTGTCAATCCTTTTCAATAATGCCAAAAGGGGGAATACTGAGTTCATGTAATAGGGTCCAGGCAGCAGGTAAATTCGGATGCAGATAAAGACCTAAAGAGAGTCACACTAACAGGGAAAAGGTAAATTGAGATGCAAATACAGACCTAAAGAGAGTCACATTGACAGGGGAAAGTGTGTAAATACAAAGGCACTAAATAAAATGAAGGTGCACAATGACAACAAGGGACCAAGTCCTTGTATTGCATGATAGAGGAATCATGATGATAGGGGGAACATTCATCCTCAGGTGGTAATCACTCTGATTAAATATGATGAATGGGCACTAATGCTCACATTGTATGGTTTGGTTTGTCATTATCAAAAGGGGGAAATTATTATATGTATTTTTTATGATGAGCAGTTAAAATAGGAGGGACCAGGTCCCTAGATGTGTAAGGTACAGTACAGCTGGCATGCGTCTTCTGCACAGTTTTGTCATCTTGTGTAACAAACTTGAAGGTGCTATTTTCTACTATTTGTTACTGACTTGGACAACTGGTCCAATGATCTTTCAAGCCTTAATCATCACCCAATTATAAAAGAAAAAAGATGCTTCTTCAATAAGTAGGTTTTTGTACATTCTAAAGAGTGAAAAGAGAGGCAGCAAAAACTCTATTTTCAAGGCAACTCAGGTATTACTCATGTTCCTATCTTTGTAATATGCTTAAAGAGTGGGTGTTCTTGAGTGCTAATTTGTAAAAGAACTACTCACGTTATAAGAGTAGTATTTTCTTATTGAGAGTGTTGCTTAGGTAAAGTTTCCTAAGCGTAAAGCTGATTAGAGTTAATCATTGTAGAGGGAGTCCCTGGTAGAGTTTTTACTAGCACAAGGAGACTAAAGTTAGGCTAAAATATTGACTGTAATTAGGAGGTTGATTATAGTAGATTTTGTAGGTTCTTGTGAAGGCAAGCCGTGGTATTTCCCATCTTGGGTTTCCATATAAAAATCCTTGTGTCTTTTACTCTTTCTACACTATCATTAGTTTTCTTGCACTCTATTTATTGATTGCTTATGATTGATTCTGAGGGACCTAGTCCCTTACTATACGGAGCAACCCTAAGGGTTTCAAAAAGTTGCCTATAAGGAATATTTTGGTGGTTAAGGTCCACAGGAGACACCACAGTAGATAAGGATACTTGGGAGATGGAGTGCGATATGCTTCGTAGTTATCCCTGGATTTTTGCTAATTTGGGTTTTTTTTACCTTTAGTTGTAGGACAAACTAGATTCTTAGTGGTGGATATTGTAAGGAATTGATTTTGTAAATTTCTCATTTTTATATATTTTGTCCATTTTACCCCTCTTCGTGGTTACTACGTGATGTGTATGGGGTGAGGAGATGGTTGTCACAGTTTTCAGTGTATTTCTATATGATTTGTGTGAGTTTGTGATTTTTAGAGGTTAAAAGGCTTTATAGTGACTTTGGTCAGCATTGGTTGTTCTGTGTGTCGGATGGCAAAACAGATTGTGCTAGCAGATCCAAAATGTTAATTTTGGATTGGTAAGATGGTTGGTTTAGTTTTGTGGATTTTTAGATCTCATTTTGATCCCTCATTTAAGAAGTTTGTGAAATTAAGTCTTGGGGGCCAATTTTGTAAGAAAAACTCCTTTTCAAAAATCTGATATTGTCATTGTCCGTAACTTCTAATTTAGTCTAGTATCATATCTATTTTACATTCTTGAGATTACAAATGAATTTCGAAGGTCCCATCGCAAACTTGAAAAAAACTCTAAGTTTACTGGTATAGCATCAGTCGGTTGATATGCCCCCAACCGCTTAAGTGACCACCCATTGCTTAAGTAGGTGTCTCTTAAGCGAAGCCTAGCTGAGGTGGCCTAGTCGCTTATGTGACTACTTGGTTGCTTAAGTGATGATATAGCTTAAGCGATCATTTAGTCACTTAAGTGATCACAACTAAGTGACCTGTAACGCCTCAAGAGTACACCCTGGGAGCCATACGGTGCTTACAGCCTCGAAGGACCATAAGCTAACCCATGAGCTGGTACCTGCAGTGAACACTGAATAAAATAGCAAAGACAAGTGCGGAACTTAACTGAAAAATGCCATAAGGTTTTAACAACTGAAAATCAATACTGAATCATAGTTTTAAAATATCTGAAACTACACTGCCTATACTGATAAAACAATTGATAATGATGACTGAAAAGTGACTATCTATCTATACTAGTCTAAAAGCCTCTAAATTAAATGACTGTGGAGTTGATGGGACAAGTCCCCAACTAACTCTGGCTGACTATTGAGTCTAAAAGAAATACTGTAATAAACATAATCGGTCCTCGAAGTATGAGGACTCACCACTGCTACCACTGCTGATGCGCTAGAATATCTAAGTTCGGTTGGGAACCTGAGCATCCGAACCTATGCTATGAGACATCATAGCACAAGAAACTAGTAAGCGGTCAGTACATTGAATGTAATGGTACATTAAATGAGGTTAGGATAATATACATGGCTCATATGCATGAATAATAACTGACTGAATAAATAGCATAAGATAACCAATGTATAGTTCACGAAGAAACTGTAAAATCTAAGAATGCATGACCAAGCATGTAACATGATACTGGGATAATATATAAACTAAAGTAATGAAATACTGATACTAAACAACTAATAACTGTATGTTGTGGTCAAGCAAGCCTGAAAACTAGCCTCTGAACTGAATACGGGACTGAGACTGTGGAAGCTATCATCTAACCAACATGCCCCAATATGAGCTAATTGGGGTCCAACCTGTGACCCCAGTTCGAAGGGTGTCAGTACCATGCCATGGGTACTAACACTGGCTATGTGAATCCACTAAAGTGAAGTCCCGAAGGACTAAAGAGTCACCCTCTACTGGAAGGTTCCATGGTGAGATATGTGTCAACCCTCAATTGGCAGGTTAACATCTCAAACCTACACTGGCTACATAGTTTTGGAACACAGGGACTACTACTAAAGGCCACACCCTCAGCTGGCAGGTGGGCCCCCATCTCTGGGTTCGCTTGATACTAAATCCTACTCTCAACTGAACTAACTCTAATTACTGGACTGAACTGAGCTTACTAACATGATGTACTGAATGAACTGATAATACTCTAATATATATATCTAAAACCATTTTGAAAAATACTAAAACTAAGTAAACAACTAAGTTTTTGGGTATTCATAACCTCCAGGACTCAATAACATTAACAGTAAAAGCATACCAAAACATTAAAGGAATAATAGATAGTCCTTGCTCAAAATTCATCTCATAGGCATTTCATCAAACACTTGAAATTCATGAACTTAGGCATAGGAATAGTTTTAACAAGTAAAGATAGTATGATTTCAACACTAACATCACCAATTAAGGCTTAAATCAGTGAACAACCACCATTAAAAACATGAAGGGTTTAATAACAACACCAATTACAAGTAAACATGATAAAAATTGAGATTCATGAAAATTCATGGGTAAAATTCATGAGAACATGTAAAAACCATAGCTTTAAAACCATAGCTTTAAAACTTGAAATTGGATTTTTGGACTCCATGGGTGAAAAGGACCCATGGATGAACATTTAACATACCTTAATTGATGAATTCTTGGAGGTTTTTGGTGGGTTTCTTGAGAATTGACCTTGGAGCTTGAAAGAGCTAGGGTTTATTGTTGAGAGAGAATGATTCCAATTTGAGGGAAAATATGAATTATGAGGCAAAAATATTGCTTTGGGACCTAAATCCCATGTTTTGGCAGAATGAAAGTGAATTGAAATGACTCAAGTACCCCTCTGGACCTGGAATTGATTTAACCTGAACTAGGCCCAGACGCGTTTGGCAACGCACCGCGTTGCTCATATGATGCGATAAGTGATACCACACGTTGCTGCCTTCCAATGCGATACCCAATGCGACGCGGTCATATCGCATTGGTCCACTATTTTGGCCGCCCAAACATGTCTCAAACGTCGTCTGAAAAACTCAAAACTCACTCGAAATGAACTACCGACAACCCTGATCATGATTAACTTAGAAACAAACTTTTAAGGGCCGAGAAGGTTTAGAATAAAATCATCGAAGTTTAGAGGTCAAAAATGAAACTAAGTCTCCAACACTTAGCTAAATTTTCTGGTCTTATGCCTCTCATGTATACATTATGAGCTGAATTGAACTAGGAAGAGTACAGGATATTACAATATCTCCCCTTTGGGAACATTCATCCTATGAGACTGGTTAAGCTGAGATTACTGAGAAACTGAGATTACATATTGAATATGCATAGCTGAAAACATGATTATATGACTGAGTCTAAAACATGGTGGCTGACTGAATTGATTCATGAATGCATGTAATGACATAAAGATGACTACATTGCTAGAATTGAGAATGAAAAAGAGGAACTCTAGGAAAAAACTGTTACCTTGAGCTGAATCTGATTTTGTAGAGAAAAGGTGAGGGCACTTGGTACGCATGTCTACTTCTGCTTCCCAAGGACTGATTCCACCAAAGGACTTTGACCAAATAAACTTCTTTGTTCCTTAGTCTATGAATCTGACGATCAATAATTTCAACTGGGAGTTCTTCGTAAGTAAGGCTATTCTTAACATCCAATTTTTCCAGAGGGACAATGACAGCTGGGTCACTAATACACTTCTTTAACAAGGACACATGGAATATTGGATGCACTGAAGCCGAATCTATGGGTAAGTCAAACTCATACGATACTTTCCCATAACGGCTCAAGCTCTTATAAAGGCCTACATATCGAGGACTTAAATTCTCCTTCTTTCTAAGCCTCTTCACTCTCTTCATGATATAGATACTCGAATATACCAAATCTCTAACCTCAAACTCGATATCTCTTCTCCTTACATCTGCATAGGATTTCTAACAGCTTTGGGCTATCTAAAGCCTCTCCCTAATCAATTGAACTTTCTCCAAAGTATCAAGCACCGAATCTGGCCCTCTTACACGGTCTCACCTACCTTAAATCAACCAATAGAAGATCACATCTTCTCTCATAGAAAGCCTCAAATAGAGCCATCTGAATATTGGAATGATAACTGTTATTATAAGTAAACTCAATCAATAGCAAGTGATCATCCCCACTGCCCTTAAAGTCGATAACACAAGATTTCAACGTGTCCTCTAAGGTCTTAATGGTCCTCTCTGCTTGACCATCTGTCTGAGGGTGAAAAGTTGTACTAAGATGAACTTGGGTACTAAGACCCTTTTGGAAAGCCCTCCAAAAATGAGAGGTAAACTGAGTACCTCTATCTAAAATAATAGACAACGAGACTCTATGAAATCTAACCAACTCTCTAATATAGAGCTTGGCATAATTCTCGGCTGAATAAGTATGGACTGGTAAGAAGTGGGATAATTTGGTCATCTTGTCCACAATGATCTAAATCGAATCATGTTGGTGACATAAACTAGGCAACCCTGTCACAAAATCCATATTCACCTCATCCCACTTTCACGTGGGGATGTTAAACTCTTGCATTGTGCCACTAGGCCTTAGTGCTCAGCCTTAACGTGCTAACAGTTAGCACACTTGGCTACAAACTTTGCAATATCCCTTTTAATAATGCTCCACTAATAGATTTCTCACAAATCACGGTACATTTTAGTAGCTCCTGCGTGAATGGAGTAACGTGCACCATGCATTTCTGCAAGAATTTTTTGTCTCAAACCATCTACATATGGCACATACAACCTACATAGGCAATGCAACACACCATCTCCCCCTTGTGAGAAAACCTCTACTTCTTGATCTCTGACTGACTCCTTCAACCTCACTAGACTGGGGTCCCTATCTTGCTTTTATTTCACTTCAGCAACCAAAGAAGATTCTAAATTATTTTGTACACATACACTACCCTCAGCTGAGTCAACCAAACAAATGCCTAGTCTAGCCAACTGATGAACCTCCTGAACCAACTTTTTCTTATCCTTCTCAACATAAGCAACACTACCTATAGACAATCTACTAAGGGCATCTTCTAGTACATTGGCCTTGCACGGATGATACAAAACACTCATATCATAATCTTTCAACAATTCTAACCACCTTCTCTAACGAAGATTTAACTCTTTCTGTGAAAACACATACTGCAAACTCTTGTGATCCGTGAACACATCGACATGCATCCCATATAGATAATGCCTCCAAATTTTTAAGGAAAAAACAATAGCTACTAACTCGAGATCATGGGTAGGGTAATTCTTTTCATTGGGCTTAAGTTGTCTAGAAGTGTAGGCTATGACCTTACCTCTCTGCATCAATACACAACCCAAACTAACTCTGGAAGCATCATAATAAATAACAAACCCATCTGAACTATCAGGCAATGTTAAAACTGGAGCTGAGGTGAGTCGAGTCTTCAACTCCTAAAAACTCTTCACGCAAGAATTTGACCACTGAAATTTGACCTTATTCTGAGTCAATCTGGACATGGGGGATGCAATAGATGAAAACTCTTCAACAAACCATCTGTAATATCCAACCAAACACAAAAAACTCCTTATGTCTGATGGAGAAATGGTTCTAGGCTAGTTTCTCACTGCTTTGGTCTTTTGACAGTAAACTCTAATGCCATCACCAAAAATAATATGGGCAAGGAAAGCTACTGATCTTAGGCAAAATTCACACTTACTAAATTTGGAGAACAACTAATGGGCTCTAAGAGTATGTAATACTATTTTGGGGTGGTCTGCATAATCATTTTCATTATGGGAATAGACAAAAATATCATCTTTTAAGACTATGACGAATATTCCATGTACTGCTTGAACACTCTGTTCATCAAGTCCATGAAAGTTGTTGGGGAATTTGCAAGACCGAAAGACATGACTAGAAATTTGAAGTGACCATACCGAGTTCTAAAAGGTATTTTTGGAATATCACATTCTCTGACTCTGAGCTGATGATAGCCAGATCTAGGTCTATCTTAAAGAAGTAACTGGCACCCTGAAGTTGGTCGAACAAGTCATTGATTTTGGGGAGTGGGTACTTATTCTTGATGGTGACCTTGTTTAAATGACAGTAATCGATGCACATTCTGAGAGAACCATCTTTCTTTCGCCCAAAAAGGACTGGAGTGCCAATTGGGGAAATACTAGGCCTGATGAATCCCTTATCTAAGAGATATTTCAATTGTTTTTTAACTCCCTAAGCTCTACTAGAGCCATTCTGTAGGGTGGAATAGAGATAGGTTGGGTATTTGAAAGAAGGTCTATTCCAAAGTCAATTTCCCTTTTCGGAGGGACTCCAGGAAGATCTTCGGGGAACACATCTAGGAATTAACTTACTACTAAAACTGACTCTAGACTAGGAGTCTCAAAATTGGAGTCTTTAACTCAAACAAGATGGTAGGAACACACCCTTAGATATTATTTTTCTAGCTCTAAGGTACAAAATAAGCTGGCCTCTAAGTGTTGAAGTACTACCCTCTATTCAATGACTGGTTTATTCAAAAACTAAAAATTAACAACTCTATTTCTACAATCAACTAAAGCATAGCATGAGTAGAGCCAATCCATGTTAGAATGACATCAAAATCAGTCATCTATAACTCCATAAGATCAACTGAAGTGACTTTCTGAGATATTGTAACCGGACAGTTCCTATATACCTGCTTACATATAATAGAGACACCTACTGGGGTAGACACTGAGAAGAGTTTTGCTAAAGTCTCAGGACTAACAACAAAATCAACAGCTATGTAAGGGGTTATAAAAAAGGATCTCCGGGATCTAACAAAGCATAAATATATAAATGAAAGACCTGTAACGTACCAGTAACCACATCAGGAGAATTTTTCTAATCCTGTCGGGATAGAAGTGCATACAATCTATTTGGGCGCTGACCATTGGTGGCATTGGAACGACACCCTGTTAAGTCGGGCGACTTGATGGAACTAGGAAATGACTGGACTGACCTTGCTGACCACTCTGTGGGAAATCCCTGACCCTGTGTCCTGGATTTCCACACCCAAAGCATACATCACTACCAGCTCTACACACACCCTGATGGTTTCTACCATATTTCTGGCAAAGAGGATTTGTGCGACTACTGTTCACACTTCCTTAGGGATTAGGGCCTGGCGCCCTATCTCGATTATTATTTTTGAACTTCAGTTTTGGCACATTAGATGAAGATAGAGCTGGGGTTGAAGATTTCTAATGGAATTAAGGACGGTTACCACCCTCCGACCTCGCTGAACAAAATTGAAGCTACCCGTTTTGGCTCTCTTATTCTCCCTTTCTCTTTCCTTAGTCTTCTGCTCCTTAATCTATTGAGCATGGGCCATCAACCTATACAAATCCATCTCTTTAATCAACATCGGCATCATACACTCTTTGACCATGCTATCAGCCATACCAGATATGAATTACTCATCCTAGACCTGTTATCAGACATAACATTAGGAGCATACCTGGCTAGATGAGTAGACTTAAGATAATACTCTTTAACACACATATTTCCATGCCTCAAATTAATAAACTCCTGCACCTTAGCTTCCCTTAACTCCAATGGAAAAAAACTATCTAGAAAGGCTATAACAAACTCCTCCCCTTCAACAGGTCCTGTATCTGCGCCTCTATCACTCTTCCACATCTTATACCAGGTGTGAGCAATATCCTACAACTAATAAGCACCCAAATATGCAATATCACTAAAAGTTACACCCATAATATCAGTTACCTTCTAAACCATGTCGAGGAACTCCTGTAAATCCTCATCAGACTTAGATCCCAAAAATAGAGGAGGGTTCATTTGGGTGAAGTCCCAAATCCTAGGTGCAGTGGTATTAGCCACTAGAACGACTGGGACAATAGCCAGATGATTATTCTAGGCTTTTATAGAGTGATCTAAGGTAGTTAATGCTACTCTAAATTCATCATGAGAGATAAGTTTGTTTAGGCGATCTTCCTGAACAGGTGGAGGTGCGGGCTGATTCCCATTTCTTCTTCCGTTAGTCTTTCTGGGAGGCATGTTCTGTAAATGAAAAGAAAATTGAATTAGAAAAAGATTTTAAATTAAGCTCATTCTCAATCGCACAACATAAATACTGAAAGAAGGGAAACTTTTCCTAAAATGTCTTGTAACCTCTTCTCCATAAGTGTGGTGCACTTCACACCCATGCACAAGACTTTACTCAAAACAGCTTTCAAAATCCCTAGGACACTTTAAAACCTTAGGCTCTG
This sequence comes from Capsicum annuum, assembly GCF_002878395.1. Lineage (NCBI taxonomy): Eukaryota > Viridiplantae > Streptophyta > Magnoliopsida > Solanales > Solanaceae > Capsicum > Capsicum annuum. Next base: position 50,739,773 of record NC_061122.1, read on the forward strand.
ATACCAAGTTTGTAACACCTCAAGAGTACACCCTGGGTGCCACATGGTGCTTACAGCCCCGAAGGACATAAGCTAACCTATGAGCTAGTACCTGCTATGAGCACTGAATAAAATAGCAAAGACATGTGCAAAACTTAACTAAAAATGCCTTAAGGTTTTAACAACTAAAAATCAATACTGAATCGTAGCTTTAAAATATCTGAAAGCACACTATCCATACTGATAAAACAACTAATAATAATGACTGAGTGAAAATGGACAATCTGTCTATCCTAGTCTAAAAGCCTCTAAATTGACTAACAGTGGAGTTGATGGGACAAGTCCCTAACTAACTTTGGCTGACTACTGAGTCTGAAAGAAATACTGTAATAAACATAATCAGTCCTCAAAATATGAGAACCCATTACTGCTACCACTACTGATGCGCTGGAATATCTAAGTGCGGTCAGGAACCTGAGCGTCCAAACCTATGATATAAGGTATCATAGCGCAAGAAATAAGTATGCGGTCAGTACTTATGCATGAATAATAACTGACTGAATAAATAGCATGAGATAATCGATGTATAGTATGTAAGAAAGCTGTAAAATCTAAGATACATGACCAAGCATATAACATGATACTAGATATTCTGTAAACTGAAGTACTGAAATACTGAAACTGAACAACTAATAATTATATGTTGTGGTCAAGTAAGCCTGAAAACTGACCTCTGAACTAAATATGGGACTGAGACTGTAGGAGTTATCATCTAATCGACATGTTCCAATATGAGCTAATTGGGGTTCAACCTGTGACCCTAGTTGAAAGGGTGCCAGTACCGTGTCACGGGTACTAACACTGGTTGTATGGATCCACTAAAGTGAAGTCTCGAAGGACTAAAGAGTCACCCTCTATTGGAAGCTGCCCTGGTGAGATATGTGTCAACCCTCAACTGGCAAGTTAACATATCAAACCTACGCTGGCTACGTAGTTCTGGAATACAGGGACTACTATTAAAGATCACACCCTCAACTGGCAGGTAGGCCCCCATCCCTGGATTTGCTTGGTGCTACATCCTACTCTCAACTAAACTAACTCTAATTACTGGACTGAACTGAGCTTACTAACATGATGTACTGATTAGAATGATAATAATCTAATATATATATATATATATATCCGAAACCATTCTGGAAAATACTAAAACTAAGTAAACAACTTAGATTTCGGGTATTCATAACCCCCAGGACTCGATAACATTAACAGTAATAGCATACTAAAATTTTAAAAGCATAATAGATAGTCCTTGCTTAAAATTCATCTCTTAGGCATTTCATCAAACACTTGAAATTCATGAACTTAGGGATAGGAATAGTTTTAACATGTAAAGATAGCATGATTTTAACACTAACATCACCAATTAAGGCTTAAACCAACTAACAAGCACCATTCAAAACATGTAGGATTTAATAACAACACCAATTGCAAGTAAACATGATATAAAATCAAGATTCATGGGTAAAATTCATGAGAACATGTAAAAAACCATAGCTTTAAAACTTGAAATTGGGTTCTTGGACTCCATAGGTGAAAAATACCCATGGATGAACATTTAACATACCTTATTTGATGAATTCTTTAAGGTTTTTGGTGGATTTCTTAAGAAACTTGGAGCTTGAAGGGGCTAGGGTTTGTTCCTGAGAGAGAATGATTCCAATTTGAGGAAAAATATGAATTATGAGGAAAAAATGTTGTTTTAGGACCTAAACCCCATGTTTTGGCTGAATTAAAGTCACGGGAAATAACTCAAGTATCCCTCTGGACTCGAAATTAATTTAACCTGAACCGGGCCCCAATGCATTTGGAGATGCACCGCATTGCTCATACGATACGATAAGCAATGCATCGCGTTACTGCCTGCTAACACAGTACCCAGTGAAACGCGGCCATATCGCATTGGTCCACTATTTTAGCCACCCAAATATGTCTCAAACGTCGTCTGAAAAATCTAAAACTCATCCGAAATGAAATATTGACAACCCTGATCATGAATTAACTTAGGAACTAATTTTTTGGGGTCGAGAAGATCGAGAAAACAATCATCAAAGTTTAAAGGGCAAAAATGAGACTAGGTCTCCAATACTTAGCTAAATTTTCAGGTCTTAGGCCTCTCATGTATACATTATGAACTGAATTGAACTAGGAAGAGTACGGGGCATTATATCACCATATAAAACTCAATTTTCTCTGATTTTTCTTTTATTTTTGAGACTTTGAGCTTCAGGTTTTCGAGTTTTGGGGCAATTTCTTCCATTTTCAAGCTTAGGTAAGCTCCAAATCACTAGTTCAATTATTTTAATTTGATTCTCTCCATCTAAAACACGCTAATTCATGATTTCAAAAGTGAAAATCAGGGATTTTAGCTCGAAAGGCCTAAAATATTTTTTCTTCAATATACACCTCATTTTTAACTCGTTTTCACTTGAGCTTTTTAATGGCTTTCTTTAATCACGGGTAATATATTTACAAACTAAAATTTTAGTTTTACCCTTTCTTTTCAAAAATTCATTTCAGGGGTCTGTTTTGACCCCAATTTAAAAATAGGCAATATGAGTATCGTAGTCTTTCTTTTCATGCATAGATTCTATATTTATATATTTTAGTTTATTTGGAGCTATTCAAAAGGGGAAAAGCTCCGCGAGAAGGGTTTTTGGCTTGAATTTCAGCGTCACGAGATAGTTATGGCTCACCTTTCTTCATAATGGGTTGATGAGTTAATAATTGTATAAAAAATGCTATGGGTATGGGTAATAATCATGAATAATGTTATTACTATTATGTGCTCATGTGGGTTCCTTAGCTGATAATGTTGGCCTTTGTATATCTTTGGTCGCTTTTCTCATGATAAAAAATCCTATATTGGGGTTAATTGATGTAAAGCCTCGAGTATGTACCCCGGATACTACACGGTTCTAGAGACCTAGAAGGACTACAAGCTAACCCATGACTGGTACCTTCTGTGAGCACTGAATAATAACAATACTACAATGATAATATATCTGAAATAAATACGGAAGATAGGCTGAAATTCGCCATAGGGTTCATAACTGAGACAAATAATGAATACTAAAAAATTGAATACTAAAACATCTGTTAAAATACTCTAGTATGAAAGCCTCTAACTGTCTGAACATAGAGTTGATGGGACAAGACCACAACTAACTCCGTCTACTAAACTACTAACAAATTGAAATAATAACTCTGTCTTCGAACTATGAGGACTCGCCCTTAAGTCTGTTGCTGATAGGCTGGGTTTCTAAGTGTGATCAGGAGCCTGTGCATCTGAACCTATGATATAAGACATCATAGCACAAAAGAAAAGTATGTGTCAGTACTTTGAATGTACTGGTATGCTAAGTGAGGTAGGCTGATATGCATGAGTTCATATGCATGAATAATAACTGACTGAGTAACATGAACACAACTGAATGAGAGTACATTTATGAATACATAAACTGTAACTGAGGTCATAGTAATATTGGATACTGAGTTCTGACTACTGATTAATTGATATTTGATTTTACTGATATTGTATTACTAATAAATGAATGACTATTTCTGACAGTCCTAATTCTGAAGAACTGATTTGAGTTCTATACTGAGCTGGATAATTGTATCTGACAGTTCTGAATCTATAGAACTGAACTGAGTTTTGTACTGAGATTGAAACTAAAATTAAAACTGTAGGAGATATTCATCTAACTGACATGCCCCAATCTGACCTAATCAAGGTCCAACCTGTAAGCCCAGTTGAAAGGATGTCAGTACCATTCCACGGGTACTAACACTGGCTGTGTGGATCCACTATACTGATGTACTGTTTATCCTGCAGGACTAAGGGTGTCAAACCTAAACTAATCGGTGACCCCTACGAGAAAGTCAAGCCTAAACTAATGGGTGACTTCTCATATCCTACACTGGCTACGTAGTTCTAGAGTATAGGGACTGCTGCTAAGGACTCTGCCTATCTGACCGGGAAGTCGTCATCCCTACACTAGCTCGGTGCTGAATCCTACTCCTAACTGAATAGATGCTGAACTAATTTCTCTACTGTGCTAGACTTGACTGAACTGTTAGTGATCGTATTGTTTAACTGAACTGAGTTCACTGGGTTTTATTGACTGACAAAATACTACTGAGTTTTGTTAACTGACTAGGTTTACTTGAGGTTTGAACTGAATCTGGTACTGATTACTAAGTACTATTGTTCGTAACACTACCAAGATTGTTCTGTAACTACTTTAGCTCTAGGTAAACAGCTAAATTTGTCAGGTATAGAATACCCTCAAGACTCGATAGCATAAAAAGTAAAACACTACATGACTTTAATAGCATAAATGCACATGTTTGCCAATAATGCATTCATTTGGCCATTTTTGTCAAACACTTTATATACATGGCTTGTGCATGAATAAAATCACATAATGCTTGCATAGTCAATTCACATAAGCATTTTTACAAACGCTTTGCGGAGCATGGGCATTCCACATATCAATAAGCATGTAATACTATCATGGATACTACATTCAACTTGCAATACAAGGATTCAACATGAAGTTCACATAATTCAATCCACAACTAATAAATTTTTGTAAAACTCGTGATAAATCATGGAATTGAGAACCCATTTGACATCATAATCAAGATTACATTCAAATCCATCATGAAATCTATGAAATCAATTAACTTATAATTTAAAAGAATTTCTTGAACTCCAAGGGTGGAAGGAAACCCTGGGATGAACACTTCACATACCTTGTGCTTGAATTAATGAAGGTTGATGATGAGTTCTTGAATCTTGAATTTGAAATTAGATCTCCTAGGGTTTTTTTGTTCTTGAGTAATTTGAGAGAAAATGAGTGTTATTTGCTTATTGAGGGATGAATTTCATGTTTTTGGGGCTGAATAGACGTGGGAAAATGACCCAAATACTCTTAAGGATGCGGAGTTTTAATGACTAAAAACTGGCCCAGTGACGGGTAGCCCAACATGCCGCATCGATGGGGTCAATGCTATGGTCAACGTGCCATGTTGAGTCCATGTCGATTCATTGTAAATTGGTACTAGGAGCTAGGAAAAAATATTTATCAATGTGATAGGCGACACGGCGCATCGAGATCGCATTGATCCACTGGTTGGGACTTCCAAACGTGTTGAAAATGATGTTCAAAAAACCTGAAACTTGTCCGAGAACACATACTGATATGCATAATCATGATTCAACCTAAAAATCAACACTTTAAGGTCATAAGGGTCGTGAAATAAGGTCGCAAACTTATGAGGATAAACTAATTCTAAGTGTAAACACTTCGCTGATATTTTTTTAAGTATGGGACCCCTTATCGAGCTCTAAGGGCTGAGTTAAACTTAGAATTTTATGGGTCTTACAATTAATATTAACAATGACCTATTTGCATTAATGGTACTTGACTTGTAATACCCTGATCGTTCCTTAAGCCTAAATTCGTCTCCCGAGTAAATATGGGTGACTTCCAAAGTGATTGATGTTCAAAATATGTTGTATTTCCCTAATTTCTACTTTTTTCATATGGAGAATTGAATAATATTTCCATCAATACCAAATTCTCCCAAATCCGACACTCGGGTGAGGAGTTAGAGCTATTTTAGTGAGACGGTGTGCCAACTGGCACTTCAGCGCATCGCGGAGCCAGCCAAAATGGAAATTATCATTTTCCAGTGAGCCTTCGCGATTTCACCGTATCGAGCCAAGGCTTCATTTTAGGGTTGTCAAATTCTAGTGCACCAATGCGATTCCTCCGCGTCGCGGTGCCCTTCCAAGTCACGACCAAGGTGAAAAAAGTGACTTCACCGCATCGCGCTACTATACAATTTTCCAATTTTCAAAATCCAGTAAAGGTCCGTGATTATGGCACATCGCACCAGGACCAAAAATCAAACTCCAGTTCTAGAATTTGCTCAAGGGTATTTTCGTCTTTCTACCCATCCTTATCCACTATATATATACAAATAGAGGAGAAAATCCTCATTTTCCTCTTCTATTCCATCCAAAAAAAAGGGCTAGGGTTTCTCTGTTCCATTTCCAAATTCAAATCTTCTCTAAGAAATTTAAGAAATCTTCTATATATTTCACCGAGTTGTTTAAGAATCGAGTTCTCCGAGTCAAAGTCATCAAGAAATTTAGCTCAAGGGTGCGAGAAAGAAGTTTATATCAAGTTTTTTCATCTCCAAAATCATAATCAAGGTATGTGGGGCTTGAACAAGAATATCCTTTCATTCTTGTGCCCAAAGAATTGATTTTTACTATTGGAATTTCATGATTTTGCAAGCGGGTTTATATTCAAATTACTTTGTCATTGATTTATGAGAATCGAGTTGTTCAAGATTGATATACATGATTATTTCATTGTTTTATTTCTTAAATTGAGAATTTATGCAATGAATCGTACATTTCTACTATGAATTAATGATTTCTAAGTGATAAATAATAAGAGTCATGATTTTAAGATTTTCCATGAGAAGTTGATTATTGAATATATATATATTTATATTGAGCTTGAGAGTCAAAAATGAGTCCTATGATGTTTCCTTGAAGCTTTTGATATTTGAAATGATTTGATAAGCAAGCGTACTTGGTGTTGAGAAAGATTGTTTTGCTTTTGAGTCGAGTTAGGAATCCACAGTTGTATATGATTTATAGATGAGATATATTTATGTTTTGGTCTTTATGATAGACTCATGAGTTGCTATTGATTAAGGTGGATTTCCTAACGCGTTCTGAGCTGAGTCTGGGAGGAGTATTTAGCACCGAGCGAGAAATGTGATATTTCCCCGGAACTACATACCACCGTAGGATTGATATTGATAATTGTGGGCTAGAGGCTGAGTATGAGCTTGTGATCATAAAGTTGAGGTTATACTCCCTGGAAAGAGTATGATGCTCCCGCCAATGTGGGGTTCTCTCCTTAGGAGGGCAAAACGTTGGACTCCATGCGGCTTACATGGTTTATGTCAGTTATAAGTAACTCCCAAGTCCATAATAGTCCAAGTTTCTTGAGTTACCGAGTCACTCTAAGTCATGAGTCAAAGAGTTTGAGTTGAGTCCAATGATTTATGAGATTTATGAAGCATGTGTTATTATCGATGATTTATGAAAATTATGTTTTAGGAAATTCAAGCGAAGAGAGTTATTATTGTCAGCATGCATGATTTTATTTTAAATTTATGATATTATTTAAAAATGTTGAATACACCCCCACATACTCAGTACATTCCCAAGTACTAATTCCCATACTCTTCTGTGTTTTATATTTCCTCATGATGTAGATTCAGGTTCTCAATCTCAGCAGCGACAGTGATCTTCGAGTACCTTCATCTACATTTCTGCAGTTGGTGAGTCCTCATAGTTCAAGGACCTATGTCCCTGATTTTGTCTTGTTAATAGATGGTTGTTTCCTTTCAGATCAGTACAAGTCAGTTGGGGGATCTGTCCCAATGGCTCCTCAGTCTTATGTAGTAGAGGCTTTGTCAGACTAGAGTACCAGTATGTGTAGAACTTCAGTATTTTGATTGTACAGGACAATATTTCTTTGTATTCCAGTATGTTCATGACATGAATATTCTTCCTTATTACAGCGTCATTATTGTCATAGTGAGTTATAGAAGTGAAGATAGGCTTAGAGGGTTAGCTTGAGACCGCGTATGGCCTTAAGCACCGTGTGACATCCCGGGATAGGATCGTGGGGCGTTACATGACTTATATTGAATCATGGATGATTGATATATTGAGTGGATTTTTAGCTTATGTGCATGTGTATTGGCTGGGTTTGAGATATTCATACTGGTTTAGTTGTGAGCATTACATCCTCATATTATACATACATTCATGAGGTATTTGTACCATTATGTAGATACTAATATTTTATAGAAATGAGACACTTTTACAAAACCCTCTATCGTAGCCCATAAGTCGCAGAAGAGACATGGATATCAAGACTAGGATCGACTATTGAGATTGTATATGGATTGTGAAACCCATCATGGGTCTTACTTGGAAGCACTGATGCTCGGTAGGTGTATACAAAATTTATGCAATAACCTCGATCATATCACATATCATCATTATCACTCTCATTGTATTTCATTCATTTATGCCTTTTCAGTTTGGTGCTTTTGTACTTTATCTAATGCATTCCTTCTATGTTTCTTTTACATACTTATTCTTCTATTTATAGTATTTAGAACTGTTAGTGGAGACGGTATGAGATACTATTTGGGACATTTTCTGCTTGCAGGTGACATGCTCATTGTGTGTATTTATATACTTTATTTTTTATTTTGCTCAGTCAACCTATGATACCTACTGAGTACAAGTGGACCTTACTCATCCCTATTGTGTTCTTTAAGAGCAGATCCAGGTATGAGTGACCTATGCGACAGCTGAGTTTGAGCAGTGATTTGATACATCCGAAGTAGTGGATGCTCTATTCCTTTCAGATTTGACCTCCGACCTCATCCTATCTAGTTTGTGCCTTGTTTTTATTCGGAGACAGGCTTGTGTTCTTTTTGGATTATCAATTGTATTTCCAGACCTCAAGTTGTATATAAATTGATTTTACACTATGACACTAAGTTTTGAGATATTTTATGGTCTTATTACTATTGCGACTTCCATTATTACTGTGCATGAATGGTTGGACTTCATTCTAGAAGTCTCACCTTTGAATTTTCAATTTGGATGATCGACTTACTTATCAAGGCTTATCCGTGATAAGTGTGATTATGACCAAAGTTTTTTTATCGTGACATATATATATATATATATATATATATAAAGTAATAAGCAATCTAGATTATAGACCATTGTGAAATATTTATGAAAAACATAAAAGATAGCCTAATCTAAGCATCTATAGTGAAGCATTTCACATGGCTAAAGAATGATGAAAAATAAAAGAAATGGATAGCTAAATCAGGTACAAATATAATAAGGCTTCTTAAATCAGACAAAATTTTGACTCAATAGGAAAGCGACTATAAACTAAAAGTGACTTTAAAAGAGATCAATAAGCAGTAATTAAAGGTAAATAAAATATAGATCAATTGCAGTAAATTAACGTAGATACCAAAAAATTGGAATGTGTTTTGATATATATCAATTATAGTGAATGTCTATCAAGATCTTTCAAAATCTATTTGATGTCTATCAGGATTTGATGTATCTGTCTTTTAGTGTGAAACTAGGAACAAATTTCCCCTATAAATAGAAGGGCTTCCTTCATTGTAAATCATCCCTCAAGAGAAATAACAATTACTCTCTATTCTCTCTATTTTTCTTCCTTGTTCTTTATTATTTTATAACACGTTATCAGCACGAGACTCTACCGTCTCAAATTTGAAGGCTAAGGCTAAGATATGGATAATTTTCAAAGTAAGTTGTCCAATTGTGAAGATGTTTGTTTGATTGATTCTAGCACTACACATACGATATTCAAAGACAAGAAATATTTCTCTCATATAAACATGGACAAGATTTAATGTTACTACAATTTTTGGTAGTGCTAATTTGATTGAAGACTTCGAAAAAGCTATTATAATCTTGCCCAAGGGAACTAAACTCATCATAAATAATGCTATGTTCTCTCCTAAGTCTCAGAGAAACTTGATGAGTTTTAAAGATATCCGTGAAAATGGTTATCATATCAAGACAATTGATGAGGTGAATATTAAATATCTTGGTATCACCAAGAATGTCTCTGTCCATATATGTGTTATAGAAAAGTTTTCTGCTTTATCTTCTGGCCTGTATTGGACAAAGATTTATGCAAATGAGGCACATTCTATAGTAAACCAGAAGTTTACTAATTCCATTACTTTCGTACTTTGGCATGATCGTCTGGGACACCTAGATCTATAATGATGAAATGAATCATAGAAAATTCAAATGGGCATCCATTAAAGAACTTGAATGTTCTTTCGAATGGTAAATTTTCATGCAATGTTTGTTTTCAAGACAAGCTGATTGTGAGGCCACAAAAAACAAAATTTGGGATTGAATCCCCCACATTCTTGGAACGCATACATGGAGATATTTGTGGACCCATTCACCCACCTAGTGGGTGGTTTAGATACTTCATAGTCCTAATAGATTCTTCTTCTAGATGGTCTCATGTGTACCTTTTGTCATCTTGCAACTTACCATTTGCAAAATTTTTGGCACAAATAATATGATTACGGGCACAGTTTCCTGATAATCAAATTAAATCTATTCGCCTTGTTGCAAAATTTTTATTCCAAGTATTTAATCACTATTGCTTATCGATTAGGATAAGAGTGGAGCATCTTGTACCCCATGTTCACACTTAAAATGGCATTGATGAGTCATTAATTAAACGTCTGCAGTTGATAGCAAGACCATTACTTATGTAAACCAAGTTGCCTACTTCTGTTTAGGGTCATGCAATTTTGTATGCTGCAACACTTGTTCGTCTTAGACTAATAAATTATCATAAATTTTCTTTGCTATAATTGGTTTTGGGTCAAGATCCTAATATATCTCATCTGAGAATTTTTGGGTGTGGTATTTATGTGCCTTTAGAACCACCAAACGCACAAAGATGGGCCCCTAAAGAAGGTTAGGAATTTATGTTGGGTTTGAATCACCCTCCATTATTTGCTATCTTGAACCATTAACAGGAGATATGTTCACTGCTCGATTTGTAGATTGTCGGTTTGATGAGATAGTTTTTCCAAAATTTGGGGAGAAGATAGTGACATCAAAAGAGAAATTTTGTGAAAAAATCCATCACTATCTCATCTTGATCCACGTACTTCTATTTGTGAGCAAGAAGTACAAAAGATTATTCATCTGCAGAAAATTATAAATCAAATGTCAGACTCATTTACAGTTTTAAAAATGATCACTAAATCACATATTCCTGCAGAGAATGTCCCAATTCGAATTGATGTCCCTAAAGGACCATCCAGTAGTGTCATAGCTAATGAATCTAAAGCACACTTGAAGTGTGGCAGACCATTAGGTTCTAAGGATCAAAATCCTAGAAAAAGAAAAAGAAATGGTTAAGATGACACTACGAAAGATCCTCATATGAAAGTTTAAGATTTGAGCAATGTTAATATTCTTGAAGGAATTAATGAGCCTGAGACTCAAGAAAATAAGGAACTATCCATAAATTTAAGTGATGTTTAAACTAATTTGAATTGATCTGAAATAGTAGTGGATTATGTCTTTGAATATAATGTTGCAACAAAAATCATGCAAGATAGTGAGGACTTCAACCTCGATCTATCACAGAATGTCAACAAAGAAATGACTGGCTAAAATGGCAAGAAGTAATTCAATCTGAATAAAATTCACTTGCCAAACGTGAAGTTTTTGGACATATAACTCAAACACCTAATGGTATTAATCTTGTTGGCTATAAATGGGTCTTTATGTGAAAAGGAAATGAGAAAAATGAAATACAAAGATATAAAGCATGCCTTGTTGCACAAGAATTTTCACAACGGCCTGGTGTCGATTATGATCAGACATATTCACCAGTTATGGACGCAATAACATTGTGTTATCTTATTAGTTTCACTGTCCATGAGAGACTTGAAATGCATTTGATGAATGTGGTAACAACCTATCTATATGGATCACTTGATAATGAGATATACATGAAAATTCCCAAAGGATTTAAAATGTCGAAGGCATGTAGTTTAAAGCCTCGAGAAATGTATTCCATTAGATTGCAAAGATCATTATATGGTTTGAAGCAATCTGGATGCATGTGGTATAACCTTCGTAGTAAATATTTATCTAAGGAAGGTTATACGAATGATGAAATTTGCCCATTTGCTTTCATAAAGAAAACAACATCGAAGTTTGTTATACTTGCTATCTATATCGATGACATAAACCTTATTGGAATGCCAATAGAGCTTCAAAAGGCAATTGATTACCTGAAGAAAGACTTTGAGATGAAAGAGTGTACACACTACTTTCCCAAAACCCCACTTGTGGAATAACACTAGTATTATGTTGTTGTAGTTGTAGTGTTAAGTGTTAAAGTGAGAATCGGTAAGTTCCAAATGGTGAATAAATCAGCCACATTGTTACTTGAACGAATATGTTGTACGTCAATATCACCATTCTTTTGGAGCTCATGTGTATAGAAGAGCTTTGGCGAAATGTTCTTCGTTCTATCTCCTTTTATGAATCCTCCTTTAAGTTGTGCTATGCATGCTAAATTATCTTCATATAAAATCGTGGATACTTTGTCACATTTCAAGCCACATTTTTCTCGAATGAGATATATTATGGACCTCAACTACACACACTCTTGGCTTGCTTCATGAATAACTATAATCTCAATGTGATTTGATGAAGTCACTATGATAGATTACTTTGTTGATCTCCAAGGTATGGCAGTACCTCCACATATGAACACATAGCTTGTTTGAGACTGAGCTTTATACGGGTCAGATAAGTACCCAGCATCAGCATAACCAACAAGATTGGAACTGTAATTTTTAGAATAAAATAAGCCTATATCGGTAGTCCCTTTTAGATACCGTAATATGTGTTTGATACCATTACAATGTCTCCTAGTAGGAGTAGGACTACACCTTGCTAACAAATTAACTGGAAAGGCTATATTAGGCCTTGTAGTATTTGCAGGATACATTAGTGCACCAATTGCTCTAAGATATGGTATTTCAGGACCAAGGTGTTCCTTATTCTTTTCTTGAGGTCGGAATGGATCCTTATTCACATCAAGTGATCGAACAACCATAGAAGTACTTAATGGATGTGCTCCATCCATATAGAATCATTTCAACTCCATTTTTGTGTAGGTAGATTGATGGACAAAGATACCTTTTATCAAATGCTCAATTTGCAAACCAAGGCATAACACATTTTATGATGGTAAATGATTCATAACATGTAAGTGAAAAACAAAACATACAATATGGTTTATATGACTTGGAAGTCTTGGTATAACGATATCAAATTAGACAAAGACCATGGCAGACTATAAACCATTTTATACTACAGACCATTTCAGACCGTAAACCATATTTCAAGAAAGACACATATTTTATAAGGCTAAAATAAGGGTTTAAAGAGAGTTAGATGGCCAATCGAGAAGGCACGAGTTCAGATAACTCATATCCCAAAATCATGTTTTGCCGACACAGGATTGATCCTGTCCTAAAATACGGATGATCATTGTATGCTTGCTATATTCTTTGGTGTACTAGACCAGACACTCCAATCCTTGTATCAAACTCGAATTAGAGGCTTGACGGGTGAGTTAATATTAGAGCCTGCCTAGCCCGTGGAGGTTTTCAGACCATGTCGGGTATGCCTCCTAGCTCAGAACTAATAGCATGATGATGTGGTTTCAAAAGGCATTTTGAATTGAAATATATGTTTTTAGACTGATTTAATATTCTGTGACCCCCTGTTATGATTCTTACAATGATTTTACTATAATGATATTTCTAGGAGCTATTTCATTTGGTTGTTCAATATATGAATACATTCAAAGTATTGACCATCCTTGGGCGACTGCATTATCTCATAATGTAGGTATGACCAACGCGACAGTAAACTTCTTTCAGAGTTCATATTCGGTGAGCCTCCCATGTTCAGAAGTGTTTACATATATGTTAGTTTCTTTAAATTTCATGGTCTGGTAGGGGGCCTTGTTATGGCTTAGACAAACAAGTAATCAGTTGAGGCTTCATAAACTAGATTGAGTTTTATGTTCCAGTATGGCTTGATATAATAAGTTTGATTATGAGACTATCCCATGTTTGATTATGAGACTATCCCATGTTACATTATATCTTCCGATTTACATGTGAATTGTGCTTATGATTGTACACTAAGGGGACTCTCGGGCCTTCATAGTTTGGGATATCCATCGTGACCAGGGTCTCGGCTCGGGTCGTGACAACACCATTTTACACAAATTTCAATTCTGGGTGGAAAGATCAAATAGAAAAAGGTTAGGAAGTGCAAGAATATTTTTCTTTTTTAGAATTTTTTCATGTATCGTGTTTAATTTATTTCGGATCTGTAGAATATATAAATATTATATCTATTTTTTGAAGTTATTATCTGTTCAGGATTTATCTCATTTTATCTAATTATGTTGAAATATATAAGCATGATTACTTTTCTGTTGATATTGTATCATGTACCTAAAAAATATATAACATTTGAATTAAGTTAGTGTGTATATGAAAACCATGTATCTCTAGATATGTATCATGTTTCAGTCTTTTCTTCTCGAGAATTATTTATTGTATCACAAATTCTATGAATTGGTTATTCGTTAACGAAGCATCAAAACTTAGCATAATATTTCAATTTGCTCATCCAAATAAAAATAAATTAGCCTTGATTCTCATTAAATTGGTGTTATTTGTTTGTTTATATTCATTTCCTTTCTGCACTTCTTATATTTAAAGAAGGTGAATTACGTGCTTGAACAACAATTCCAGAATCTTGATTGGTGGAATAATATCTTAGTATTATATTTTCATTTTAAAAAAACATTTTGGAGGTTTAAGCTTAACCATAAGAGATGGAGTGTGATATCATTTATTCTACGTTTGTACATATGAAATTAGGGTGACAAATGGATGAATTAGATTGAATTTGAATGGATTGAGTTAAAATGGATTGGATTGGATTGTCAATCGGGCCGGTCTGGATCAATCCAGCACTGGTCCCGTTTTTCAACTTTCAAGAAGATGGTGCACAAGATCGGAATACAAAGGTTCAAGAGTATTCTTATTACGGGAGTTAATATGCGTTGTACTCTTTTTTCCTTATGAGGTTTTGTCCCACTGGGTTTTCCTTGTAAGGTTTGTAACGAGGCAGCCTATATGCGTATTGTTAGACATTCAAGGGGGAGTGTTATGATATATATATCAATTATAGTGAATGTCTATCAAGATCTTTCAAGATCTATTTGATGTATCTGTCTTTTGGTTTCAAACTAGGAGCAAATTTCCCTATCCCTCAAGAGAAATAACAATTACTCTCTATTCTCTATTTTTCTTCTTCTCTATTCTTTCTTGTTTTATAATAGAATGAATTAAATCTACCACAATGTTTTTTGAAATTTAAATTTTACTCTTCATAGTTCATTATCTATAAAAATTACTAGTGCTATTGGGTCGGGCTAAGCCCGGGCTTAAAAGTAATATTAAAAATTTAACTAGTAATTTTTTGGGAAAATTACCCGGATTAGTCACTATTGAGCTTTTATTACCACTTAAAGCCTAATTTTTAATTAATTATAATTCATAACCCCTCTTGCCTATTAATTATTCCTAATTACAATTCATAACCTTTCTCATGTATTTTCTCTCTTTTTCTATTTTCTATTATTCTTTTCTTTTTTTTTTCCTTTCTTTTTTTTTTTTTCAGTTTTTCTTTTCCTTTTTTGTTGCTTTCTCTTTATTTTTTATTTTTTATTCATTTTTTTTCTTTTTCTTTTTTCTCTTTCTTTTCATTTGTGTGAACTAGCAAATGCAATACAAGTGTAAACTATAAAATACAAATATAAATGTGAACTATAACATACAAATACAAGTGTGAATTATAAAATACAAATTCAAATGCGAACTATAACATATAAATACGAGTGTGAACTATAAAATACAAATGCAAATGTGAACTATAACATATAAATACAAGTGTGAACTATCATTTGTACTTTTTAATTATTGAAAAGGAACGATTGATTTTCTTTCTACGAATACTTGTTTGTATTTATTGATACTAGTTGTATTTGTTTATACAAATAAATACAACTCAAATTTTTATACAAATACAACATATACAAATACATATTGTATTTGTATTTATATTTGTATTTGTAAAATTATTTGTTTCATAAATGCGAACTATAACATATAAATACGAGTGTGAACTATAAAATACAAATGCAAATGTGAACTATAACATATAAATACAAGTGTGAACTATCATTTGTACTTTTTAATTATTGAAAAGGAACGATTGATTTTCTTTCTACGAATACTTGTTTGTATTTATTGATACTAGTTGTATTTGTTTATACAAATAAATACAACTCAAATTTTTATACAAATACAACATATACAAATACATATTGTATTTGTATTTATATTTGTATTTGTAAAATTATTTGTTTCATTTGTTTGTCATTGTATTTGTATCAAGTAATATTTGTTTATTTATAATATGAATGATAATTTTGATATACAAATACAAAACGGTACATTGGTATCAAATGATACATGACATATTTATATATTTTAGAATCACAAAAATACAATTAATGCACTTGTTTGTATACAAATACAAATGATACATTACACAGAGTCACGACTAAATACAATATGCAATCAACTTACAAATACAAATACAAAATAATTTCTTAAAAATAAAAAGGTAATGAAGAAAATAGAATACAAATATGAGTATAATTCAAATATAATCTAAATATACAAATACAATAAAACCATACTATAAATATAATACAATATAATATGCAATCAATTATAAAATACAAAATAGTTCTTTAAAATAGAAAATATAAATGACGGCGCAAACTAAGAAAAACAAATACAAGTGCGAGCTATTAAATACAAATATAAATGTGAAATATAAAATATAAATACAAGTGCGAACTTTAAAATACAAATACAGTTGTATCAATAAATATAAAAATATAAATGGCGGTGTGACTACAAATACGATAAATAATTGTGGTATTTACATTATCATCCATGACTTGTACTCGACTAGTCATATTTTTTGAAGATACAAAAAATATAAAATAGAACAAAAAAATAAGTACAAAAAAGAAAATAAAAAAAAAATCAAAGAAGAAAGGAAAAGAAGGAAGAGAAATAGAAGATAGAGATTAAAGAGAGAAAAAAAGAAAAAAAAGAAAAAAAAAGAAAAGAAAGAAACGAAAAAAAAATAAAAGTAGGAAAAAATAGAAAAAAGAAGAAGAAAAAACACAAAAAATAAAAAAAATAAAAAAAATAATGGTAGTGTTAGGCAAGAAAATATTCAATTCAACGAGACAAGCGTGATTGAAATTTTTTTCTTTTTAAAAATATTGAATTTCATCTTTGGCGCGACTAAATAGGGATTGAATTCATATTTTATATGAATACATAGTATCTGTAAAATCGAATACATCGGGCATAAATCGAATACAACGGTTATAAATGGTAATTATGTAAAATGTGGCTATAGAAGGTGGGTTTTATAGCAAAATGCTGCTACTTTTTAAAGATCCCCTAATTTTTTCCCCTTACTCTTAATGCATTAAGTTATCAAAATAGTAATGTAACAATTAATAGCCCATTTAATAATACTTTACATCTGATCATATTGTATAACATTTTTATACTTTATATTATTGTTATTGTTGACACAAAATTACATATTATGATTTTAATTTTTTAATATAAACATTGGTCCACAAGTTTATATTTTTCAAAAAAAAAAAAAATTAAATTTTAAAAAAATAGACTCATGTTTGACGTGAAATATTGTCATAAGAGAATATTTAGTTACTATTATTATTGATTTGGCGGATTAATGAATCTTTATAAAATTATGTGTATTTATTTATAAAAAAAAAATATGAAAATATATACTAATTTAATAATTTCGCGGTTTACAATATTTCTATATGTTGTTTCTGAAATATTATTTATAGCTCATGCAAGATTGTAATAAGAGTACGGAAAGCTGTGATACTTTCTTCATCCCAAATTAAGTGTTACCTAAGGAATTCAAAACAAAAATTAGTTTTTATCCTTTCGGCTAATTCAATTATAAAAATAATAATGTGTAGACAAAGTAATAGACACATGTAGCAATTATATTGCATAAATATTTTGGTAAGGACTATCAATCTTATCTTATTCTCTCTTGTATATAAGTATAACGTTAGCTCCACTATTAGAAATCTTTCCTTATCATGGAATTTCGTATTCATCAATATATATGAACTTACATTGCCATAGCTTAGAATAATAACATTAAGAATCACTATTCAATTATTTAAACTAATTGCAGAAAAAAATAGATAAGAAGTCTAGTCGAAGCGAAAAAAGTACATGGACTTTTTACACTAAAGCATGAATCACCAAATGTGTTGTTTTAGTTAAGGGTGTCAAGGGGTCGGGACTAACCCGGACCGACTCGGTCCAGTTTGACCCGGCTCGGTCAGCCTACGGGCTATAGGATCCCGGGTCCCGGGCCGGTTTACTTTTGGTTTTGGGCCTGGTTAACCCAGCCCGAACCAAGCCCGGTCCAGGCCTGCCAGTTAACCGGTCCGGTTTAATTTTTTTAAAAAAAAATTAACAAATGGACTGTTGTGCCCAAAGTAGCCGTTTTTGGGTCCAAACGGCTACTTTGGCCATTTTTATTAAAAATCATACATATATATATATATATATATATATATATATATATATATATATATATTTAACCCCAAAAAAATTCCTATAAATACCCTACACTTTCAAATTATTTTTCACATAATTTTTCATTCTCTCAAATCTCATTCTCTCTCAAATCTCAATTCTCAATTCTCATATATTCTATATATTTAATTTCCTAAAGTGATCACTTTAATTTTTTAATTTTGCGATTACAAAGTACGAGTGGAAGTTTCTAAAGTCACAACCTTCGGATACTTCCAAAATTTGGTATTGTCGTTCCATCTCTTACATTTAATTTTTAATTTATGTATTAATTATTGAATATTTAATTTTATTATATTTATGTATTTTAAATTTTTTTAGTTTAATTTATATTATGGATAAATTAAGAAACCTCGTCACTAAACGTGTTACAAAATTTTGACCTGGCAGTGGTAGTGGTAGTAAAAAGTGAATTACTAGCGGTAGAGGTACTTCAAGTAGTAGATATACCCGTGTGCCTCCACCTCCGATACCGCTTAGTCAACCTTTTGAGGAAGAAATAGGTGTAGGTGCCCACGATATGGATTATGTAGAAACTTAGAAAAATTACGGTATAGAGGAAGAAAATGAAGTAGATGCAGTTAATTTAGACGAAGATGATAAAAATATTGGTGAGGCACCCATAGTAGGAAATGCTAACGTTATATCTGAATCGGTTAATCTCCCTCTCCATCCTCCTCATGCCCCAAGAGCTCGTAAACCAACTAGTATTGCATGACAATTTTTTGATCGTATATCAGATAGTGAGCTGCAATGCAATATTTGTCAACAAATGTATAAGCATAAAAAGGAGGCAAGTAAGGGGGTAAGGGTACATTAATGAGACTTATAAGTCATAATCACGAAAGATAGTTAAATATTGCACGAGGTGGTGCAGATGTTGGTGGGACAACGCAAACTAGAATGGACCTAACAACCGGTCAGGAAATGAAGAAGTATAATAAATTGAGGGACCGGGAAGAAATACCTAAAATGGTAGTTGTGGGTTGTTTGCCTTTTAGTTTTACTTCTTCTAATGCTTTTATTCATTATATTCAAGCAATTTATTATCATATGTTCAATGGTATTCCTAGAACTACTTGTAGGGCCGATATTTTTAGACTTCATTCATAATATTATTTTTATTTATCAACATTGTTAAAAAATATTCAACATTGAACGTCCCTAACTTCTGATCTTAGTCATGCTGTAAATAAAAATAATTATTTAACCATTACTTGTCACTGGATAGATGATAATTTTGTTATGCAAAAATGTATTCTTGCTTTTTTATATGATGAAGATCGTAATCATACTGGAGATTTTATTGCTGATTCGATTGCTAAAGTTATAGAATTTTACGGTATTGAAAATAAAATCTTATGTACTGCTTTTGATAATGCTTCTAACAACAAGACTGCTATAACAAAGTTAAAATCTAAGTTATCTCCACCGTTACCTGAAATTTTTCATGTTAAATGTGTTTGTTATATATATAATTTAATTGTAAGAGATGGTCTTAAGTTTTTTGAACTTTATATTGAAAACATTCGGCTTGCCGTTGATTTTATTCAAGGAAATAATCGTAGAAGGAGAATTAAAGACTTTAAACTTAAATGTGAACAAGATAAACTTGCACCAATATTGATGCCTGAAGAATGTGATACTAGATGGAATGCTAAGTATGATTTTTTAAAAACTTGTTATAAAATATAGAGTTTCTATTACATTAACTTGTAACCAACATTGTGGTTCGTTTGCTGATTCTGCTTACTGTATGCTATATAATTCTGACTGGGCTGTAATTAATGATCTTGTTAAGTTTTTGAAAAAAATTTATATAGCTACGGTTGAATTTTCCGGTGCTTATTATCCTACTGTTTGTAATATTTTGGCATATATAGTCGATATTTCTGGTTTGCTCAAAGAATATAAAAATAAAGAAAGTTACAAAGAAGCTATTGGTACCATGTTTCCTAAATTTAAAAAATATTTATTTTTGATCTCCCCTCTTTACTTGGTTGGTGCTATGCTAAATCCATGCATGAAATATACTACTAAGTGCCACTTTAGTACTCTTATTTATGTTAACTTAGGGATAAATACTAACAATGATTCTGATGATGAAGAACAAGAAAAACCTGATTTGTGGACGGCTATGACCGATGCGAACGCTTACATAGATAAATTATATAACCACTATGTTGATTTAGTTGATTTAGCTGTGTCAACAAATATCACTCCAACTGTTGTTCCTCGTCCTCCCGAGGAGCTATCATCTTCTAAAAGGCCGGCACATAGTGGTTTTCCTGAGCACTTTTATGATTTACCTTGTTGGAACAATGTTGAGGAGAGAGCTTACACAATAAATTATCGGGAAGAGCTGAAGTATTATCTCCGATCGCCGCTAAAGGATTGCAGACGATGGATCAATACGTTGGATTGGTGGAGGAATAATGAATCACAATATCCTGTGCTTTCAAGATTAGCTAGAGATATCCTAAATGTTCCAATGTCAACCGTTGCATCGAAAAACGCTTTTAGTCAGGGACGATAGCAGCTTGGAGACAACCGACATTCACTGGGAAGCAATGCAATGAATGTTCTAGTTTACCTTAGACATTGGATTAGAGCCAAACGGAAAAATCAAGGAATGGAAGCAGAGCTGAACGACGAGCAGAGACTTGAAGAAATTATGACTTCATGGGAGAACTCAGCAGAATCAAGTCCAATGCATGGTTTTGCCCCTGTTGACTTTGACTATCCTATGCAAGTTTTCGTTAATATTAACAGGAATGAGTTGGAAAAAATGATGAAAATTTTGTAGATTTTTCATCCATGTAAATTATAAATTTTGGATTATTTTGCAATCAATAAAATTCAACATTCATTCACTCCTTATTCCTTACTTTGTAATTTTTTTCATTTAATGATTTGAATTAAATTTTTAGTTTAAATTAAATACTTAGTTTAATATATTACTAATTTACTATAAAGTATTATTAATTTATTATATTAAGTAGCATATGTTTTATTTAAAGAAGTACATATATTTTATATGTGTACGTATATATTGAATGGTACGTATATATGCGTGTATATTTTCTAAAGTAGTATATATTTAACGTATACATGTGTATATGTTTTAGAAATTAGTATATAACTATATATTTAGTGTGTGTATATATTGTAGTATATATATAGTGCAGTATATATTTTATTTAAAGTAGTACATATATTGAATGGTACGTATATATGTGTATATATCTTCTATAGACGTATATATTTAACGTATATATGTGTATATATTTTAGAAATTAGTATATAACTATATATTTAGTGTGTGTATATATTGTAGTATATATATATATATATATATACATATATATATATATTGCAGTATATGTTTTATTTAAAGGAGTATATATATTGAATGGTACGTATATATGTGTATATATCTTCTATAGACGTATATATTTAACGTATACATGTGTATATGTTTTATAATTTAGTATATAACTATATATTTAGTGTGTATATGTATTAGTATATATATATTGCAGTATATATTTTATTTAAAGTAGTACATATATTGAATGGTACGTATATATGTGTATATATCTTCTATAGACGTATATATTTAACGTATACATGTGTATATATTTTAGAAATTAGTATATAACTA
>NC_061122.1:50762076-50764313 GCF_002878395.1 Capsicum annuum
GTATGCATGTGTATATGTTTTATAAATTAGTATATAACTATATATTTAGTGTGTTTATATATTGTAGTATATTTTATTTAAAGTAGTACGTATATATGTGTGTATATTTTCTAAAGTAGTATATATTTAACGTATACATGTGTATATGTTTTATAAATTAGTATATAACTATATATTTAATGTGTGTATATATTGTAGTATACATATATTGCAGTATATCTTTTATTTAAAGTAGTACATATATTGAATGGTACGTGTATATGTGTATATATCTTCTATAGACGTATATATTTAACGTATACATGTGAATATATTTTATAAATTTGTATATAACTATATATTTAGTGTATGTATATATTGCAGTATATATATATTGAAGTATATTTTATTTAAAGTAGTATGTATATATTGAATTCTAGGTATATATGTGTGTATATTTTCTAAAGTAGTATATATTTAATGTATACATGTGTATACATTTTATAAATTAGTATATAACTATATATTTAGTGTGTTTATATATTGTAGTATGCATATTGTAGTATATTTTATTTAAAGTAGTACGTATATAGTGAATGGTACGTATATATATGCATATATTTTCTAAAGTAGTATATATTTAACAATATACATGTGTATATGTTTTATAAATTAGTATATAACTATATATTTAGTGTATTTATATATTGTAGTATATTTTATTTAAAGTAGTACGTATATATTGAATGGTACGTATATATGTGTATATATCTTCTATAGACGTATATATTTATCGTATACATGTGTATATGTTTTGTAAATTAGTAGATAACTATATATATAGTGTGTGTATATATTATAGTATATATATTGCAGTATATTTTATTTAAAGTAGTACGTATATATTGAATGGTACGTATATATGTCTATTTATCTTCTGTAGACGTATATATTTAACGTATACATGTGTATATGTTTTATAAATTAGTATATAACTATATATTTAATGTGTGTGTACATTGTAGTATATATATATATATTGCAGTATATCTTTTATTTAAAGTAGTACATATATTGAATGGTATGTATCTATGTGTATATATCTCTATGGACGTATATATTTAACGTATACATGTGTATATGTTTTATAAATTAGTATATAACTATATATAGTGTGTGTATATATTGTAGTATATATATTGTAGTATATTTTATTTAAAGTAGTACGTATATATTGAATGGTACGTATATATGTGTGTATATTTTCTAAAGTAGTATATATTTAACGTATACATGCGTATATGTTTTATAAATTAGTATATAACTATATATTTAGTGTGTGTATATATTGTAGTATATATATATTGTAGTATATGTTATATTTATAGTAGTAAATATATTAAATGGTACATATATATGTGTATATATCTTCTGTAGACGTATATATTTAACGTATACATGTGTATATATTTTATTAACTATATATTTAGTGTGTGTATATATTATACTATTGTAGTATATATATCTTGTAGTATATGTTTTATTTAAAGTTGTACATATATTGAATGGTACGTATACATGTGTATATATCTTCTATAGACGTATATATTTAATGTATAAATGTGTATATGTTTTATAAATTATTATATATATCATTATATTGTAGTATATATCTTGTAGTATTTGTTTTATTTAGAGTAGTATATATATTTAACTAATGTATAGTCGTATACACGATTACATGTGTAATTATGTATATGTATTATGTGTATATATTTTTTAAATTCTAATGTAGTATATACTATATATATCGTGTATACATATTGTTTAACGTATTTAAAATGTATATAGGTGGGTATATATAGTGTATATTGGAGAAAAAAACTTTTCTTTTTGTTTTTGAACGGTTTTGACCCAATTTTTAACCGGTTTTGACCGAATTTAGGTGGGTTGGACCGGGTTGAATTAAGTGGGCCGGTTCAGGATTGTTTTTAATTTTTTTACTATTGGGCCCGAAATCGGACCGGCCCGTTCAACCAGGCCCAAAACCGGACCAGTCCATAAACCGGCTAAATCACATGGGTCGATTCCGGGTTGACCCGGCCCGGCCCACTTGACACCATTAGTTTTAGTTCAAGTCTTGTCTCAAATTTTTCCTTTCAAAAGTAGAGACATCTATTAGTTCATTTTGTAACAACCAAAAAAAAGCATGAATTTTCAACATATATGAAATTTTACTAAATGCTAGAACATACTCC
>NC_061122.1:50767313-50813366 GCF_002878395.1 Capsicum annuum
AATCAATGTGTCATCTCGATTTAGGACGGATAATTTGGGACGGAGGAAGTATCATCGGCCAACAATTCTTTTACGGAGCATTAACATCAACTATATATTCTTTTTTAAAAAGTAACTGGCTTTTGATTTATCTATGTCTATGTGAGCTAACGAAGGGTCAGTACAATGATGACAATAAGGCGATATCGACCTTTTAACTCTACCACAGTGAGAAGAAATCATCATCAATATCGACTTTCTAACTTTCTTCAAAGACATGACTACTCGACAAAGTTACTGTCATAGTGTAGCTGTAGCATGTACGCGAATGCTTAGAGCAATTAAAAAGTGTTTGAAATTGGTGTCGCGATTATGAGAGTTTTGAAGGTAATTATTATGAAGTGAATATGAATGGTTTAGAGCCGTAAATATATTGAAATTGTATTATTAATGGAACATATATAATACCTTTAAAATAATATAGAAGAATTAATAAGGTTAAAAAAAATAAATTGAAGTAATCAATACTAAAAAAAATGTTATTACAGATTACATATCAAGACAAAGCTACACAGACTGATATAATAGAAGATGATGCTTATGAAAAGACACTCAAAACCCTAACTACACTTTCAATGAAAGTGTTTAGTAAATATATCTCTAATTTCATAATTGTTCATACCCCCACAATTACCTATTATTAATTTTACCTCATTTTCAAAATATTCCTTTCAACCATATACGTAAAAAAATATGATCATCTTAGATCACTATATACTAGATTATTCTTAAATAACATATTCTTCGGTCACTATTAGCATGGTAATCTGGATACTTTTTTCCAAAATAGCGCCTCTACTCTGGTTACTCTCCTATCACGGCTTCTTTGCCTCACCGATTTCACCTTAGGATGGCATAGTTCTTGGGAATTTTTCTCCTCTTCCACTTTGCTAATAAACTTCTTAACATGCTATTCTTCGAATAATTCTATTATAAAATAACTAACATGAGAAAATATCCACAAAATACAGACTTACCTAAACCTTAAACCCAGAGCCACAAATATCCAAGAACTAAACATAGACTATATAACCCAAAAACTACAAGGTTACAATAAGTTAATCGCATTACCAAAAACTAACCCAAATTTAGTTAAAACCTGTTTCAGTTATAGACTATTAAATACCATATATACCCAAGAAGATTTAAATGTAGAAAAAATATTTAAAATACCAACAATAAAAAATATATTTAGTAGATGAAAGGAAGAATACTATGTAGTAATCCAAAAAAAACATATAGTAGACTGTAGATATGCAAAAGTTAGAGCTAGTATACCACTAGTACCAAAAAGAATAATTAATAAAGAAATAAACGATATAAAAAGTAAAGACCCAATAAAATACGTACACCTTAGAGGAACAAAGATATTGATAAAAACATGTTTTATTGTAGGGGGATGCGGATAACTTGAGTAATTTGTGTGGATAACTTGTACTTGGATAACTAGTAGATAACTAGTACTATTGTAGGGGTGCAGATAACTTGGGTAATTTGACGGGATAACTTGTACTTGGATAACTAGTACTTACTAGTTCTATCATGTTAATTGAAATACTATGTCATAGCATTCCTTAGTTATTTATTTTAACCTTATTAATTTTTCTATATTATTTTTAAGATATTTTATATGTTTCATATTTCTAGTTTTTTCGTAGTTATTTTAACCTTATTAATTCTTCTATATTATTTTTAAGGTATTCTATGTGTTCCATATTTCTAGTTTTTATGTAGTTAAGTAGATTCTTTTTCATAAATATTTCTATCAATTTTATCTGCTCCATATCTTTTCTCCAATATTCTAAGTATTCGTAGTTTATCATTTTATCCTAAAGTAGTTGTAATACTACAAATTTCTTTGTAACAATTTATTCTAATTGTACTATATCTAATATTAAATTCTAGGTTATCTATTTCGTTAATTATCCTGTCTTTTTCTTCTATGAATAATTCTATGTTTAAATCATAATCTAAACTATCTTTTAATTCTAGTTGTTCCAAGGTTTTATCTATCCAAATTAATCTTTCTTTTAATTGTCTTCTTCATCTTCTAAACTGGTTTCTATAATTAATTTCTTTGTATAGCCAACTTTGTTTTTCTCTAACTCTTCTTATATATTCTAACACTTTTAATCTGTATAATAACTATCTAGGTATGAGCAGTAGCTTCATTATATAAGTGTAAGTTTTCTATAGAACTTAATAACTCTTCTTCTTCATAATTCCATATCTTTTCCCATATTATTTTCTTTATGTCTATAATTTCTATATCTCTAAGTATATATAAAACAAGTATCTTAAATTCATCTATCATCTCATCAGATAAGTAGGTAGTCATTTTATTTCATATGATGCTATTTTCAAAATATTCCTTTCAACCATATACATAACAAAATATGATTATCTTAGATCACTATATACTAGATTATTCTTAAATAACATGTTCT
Organism: Capsicum annuum; assembly: GCF_002878395.1. Classification (NCBI taxonomy): domain Eukaryota; kingdom Viridiplantae; phylum Streptophyta; class Magnoliopsida; order Solanales; family Solanaceae; genus Capsicum; species Capsicum annuum. The sequence goes on from NC_061122.1 coordinate 50,769,800, forward strand.
TCGGTCACTATTAGCATGGTAATCTGGATACTTTTTCCCTAAACAGCGCCTTTACTCTGGTTTCTCCCTTATCACGGCTTCTTTGCCTCACCGGTTCACCTTTAGGATGGCATAGTTCTTGGGAATTTTTCTCCTTTTCCACTATGCTAATAAACTTCTTAACATGCTATTCTTCGAATAATTCTACTATAAAGTAACTAAGATGAGCTTATTTTATTATATCATGATTGTCAGGAATTTATGAATTTAGCTATTCATAATTATAAATGAAAATACCTGTCCTGGTAGATTTGATAAATCGGTGCTTTGTTCATCCATAGCTTTTCCTTAGAAATATATCTATTTTTATTAAATATTCAAACTTTTTTTCTTTTGTGTACAAGAGAGAAGGCTTGCTTTCAACACATGAAAGTCTTGCCTTAACTTGGCAAATGGTTTGCCTATTTATAATCTACAAAAGATGAAAAACATGTAAACTATTTACTATTCCTACTTTACACGTAAACTATCTACTATTCCTACTGTAATGTCCCACACTTTCCTAATCTAGAAAGATAACTGTTGTTCGTACATGTGAAACCCCTAATTCTGTAGGCCATATTTGGGCACATGAATTACCAAGAGTACCCTAGTTGTAAGAGAGCTTATGATATGTTAAGTGTGGTTATATGAGTAAGGTAGTACAAGCTAAGAGTTTCGAAATCCATCAAGTTTTAGTGTTTGAATTTGCAAGGGTCATCTTTGAATGAGCATAACTTGATAAATATATGGTATTTCTGAGCTAAGTTTGGAAGTAGTCTTTAGCACCGAGTGGGAGGTATAGCAGTGATTGGTACTTCATTAGAACTATGTGCCCCCATAGGATGTGAGCCTAAGGCTGATTGATATAGTGATCACTAGTGAACAAAAGATTAAGGTCCTACTTCGATGGCAAGGATAGGATAGCTCTCCCCAATGTGGGTTGGACGTTGGACTCCATGTAGCTCACATGGTTTATGTCGGTTGTAAGAGACTCCCAGTGTGTGTTTATTCTTCTGATTAAGATAAAAAATATAATAGTTTGAAAGTGTGAGTTGAGAAAGTTATCATTTTTGAAGCATTTTGATGGATATTTCTATATCTTAAGGAGAATTGTTATGAAAGCTACTCGTTTTGATGACTTAAAAATGATCATAAAAGTGATTGGGATTTACTATGATGACTCACATGTTTTCACCCGATGTGTTTTACTCTATGGTGATTATGATAATTTTATTTCGAGCTATTTGAGTCTTTTATTACAGCATGCATATTTTCCTATGAATATTTATGATATAGGACTTTTATGAAAACTTGCATACTCCCTCATATACTCGGTCCATATTCCATGGTACTGAACCATGTATTCGTATGTGGGGTACATTTTCCCTATAATGTAGGTCTAGGTGCTCATTCCCAGGCTTGACGTGATTCTCCGAGCACATTGATTTACATTTTCTGCAGTGGTGAGTCCTTATGGTTCGAGGACTGATTATTTTAGATTTCACTCTTTTATTTTGAGTTATCATTTTATTCCCTGATGTTAGGGTCAGTTGGAGTCTATCCCAATGGCTCAGTGTTATACAAATTAGTATAGGCTTATCAGACTAGATGGTTAGATTGATCAATCTTGTGGAGAGGTTGTATTTTGTTACTTTTTGCATCTCTTTCATCTTGAATTATGATATTATAGAGAATATCTTGATGTTTGATTATAGTAATCCTGTCGATGAGTGTTGAATGGTATGAAAATAGCTCAAAGGGTTAACTTGGGGCTACTTGTAGCCTTAAGCACCGTGTGATACTTCGGGACCCATTGTTGGGGCGTTACAAACTTGGTATCAGAGCCTAAGGTTATAGAGTCCTAGGGAGTCTGGCAAGCCACGTTAAGTAGAGTCTTGATCATTGGTGTGTAGCGCGCCATATCTATGAGCAAGAGGCTACGAGACGTTTTAGGAAAAAATGTTATCTCTTTCTTTTAGAAGTCTATCATGCTTACATTTGTTTCCTTTCAGCTATTAATTTGTGCTCTCCTCTTTCAGAATATGCCTCCTCGCCGAGCTAGAAGAAATAACTATGGTAAGCAACCCCAGCCTGCTGGCCCACTGAATGAAAATATGTCTATGCTGAATTTTGAGTAGTCTTTCAGGTGCTGGCCCAAGCTGTCACTGCGAATGTTCAGGCCAATCTGGCCTCAGATCTACAGCAGCAGGGAGGTGATTCAGCTGCTGCGAGGATCCATGCCTTTATAAGGATGAATCCATTGGAATTTTGTGGGTCCAAGCCAGATGAGGATCCACAGTTATACTTGGAAGAGGTGTAAAAGATTACTCAGGTGATGCATGTCTCTGAGAAGCATAGTGTAGAGTTGGCAGCATATCAGTTGAAAGACCTTGCTTATGATTGGTTAGTTGCTTAGAGGAATGGTAGAGGTGAGGGTGTCGCCCCTACACCTTGGCAGGAACTCTAAGATACATTCCTGGATAAGTTTTTCCCTTTAGAGATGAGAGAGGCGAAGGTAGAGGAGTTCATGAACTTGTGACAGGGCTCTATGACTATTAAAGAGTACTGTCTGAAGTTTAATCAGTTGGCCAAATATGCTCCTAACTTAGTAGCTGATAATTGGGCCAGTATGAGTAAATTTATGACAGGGGTGTCTAGCTATGTTGTTAAGGAGTGCAGGTCTTCTGTTAAATAGTGAGATAAATCTCTCCAGGTTGATGACTCATGCCTAATAAATTGAAGCAGAAAAGATCAAGGAGAGGGATAGAATAAGAGGGAATAAGAGAGCTAGGTTCGAGCAGCACGGATAGGGTCAGACTAGATCGCCTTAAGGGAATCGCCCTCAGTTTCAGAACAGTTCATCTACACCAGCACCATCATCAGCTAGTTCTCTATACCTAGGGGTAGCAGGAGCAAGGTAGCAGGTCATATGCAGCCAAGTCCCAGTATAGTGTTGGCAGTAAGCTAAATTATCCTTCGTGTCCCAAGTGTGGTAGGACCCACCCGGGTGAGTGTTGGGGTGAGAAGAAAGGTTGTTTTAGGTGTGGTGACTTAGGTCACAAACTTAGGGAGTGCCCATATGCCAGGCAAGGGCGTCGTGATAATCTCCCTCAAACTCAGACTCAGACTGCTAGTGCTCCAGTTTAGGTGACTCGCCTAGCCCCAGCTCAGGGCGCCTCTTCTAGCACTGTTGACGGTCAGTGCTAGAATAGGTTCTATACTTTGCTATCTCTCCAGGAGCAGGAGGACTCTCCCGATGTTGTTACTGGTATACTCTGTATACTTTAGTTTGATGTCAATGTTTTGTTAGACCCTGGGTCCAGTTTTTCATATGTTACACCTCTGGTTGCTGTGAAATTTGAAATGAGTCCTGAAAATATTCCTGAGCCTATCTTAGTTTCTACCCCAGTAGGTGATTCTATTGTTGCCCAGAAAGTGTCTTGTAACAATCCTTCATAGAGTCATGTTGGCTGATCTGATTGAGTTAGACATAGTGGATTTCAATATTATTCTGGGTATGGACTAGCTTCATTCTTGTTATGCCTCTATACATGGTGGATTTCAATATTATTCTGGGTATGGACTAGCTTCATTCTTGTTATGCCTCTATAGATTGTCGTACCCGAGTGGTCAAGTTTTAGTTTCCTGATGAACCTGTGTTTAAGTGGTCTAGGAGTTCTGTATCTCCCAAGAGTCATTTTATCTCATATATTAAAGCTAGAAAACTTGTTTCCAAGGGGTGCATTTTATCATCTGGTTAGAGTCAAGGACACTAAGTCTGAGACTCCAACTTTCCAGTCAGTTAGCATTGTCAATGAGTTTTCTGTTGTCTTTCCGGAAGATCTCCCAGGGATACCTCCTGATAGAGAGATAGAGTTCAGGATTGATCTTCTTCCTGATACTCAGCCCATTTCTATTCCTCCTTATAAATGTCACCTACAAAACTTAAAGAGTTGAAAGAGCAACTCAAAGATCTGTTAGATAAGGGTTTCATAAGGCCCAGTGTTTCTCCTTGGGGTGCTTCTGTGTTATTTATGAGAAAGAAAAATGGTTCCTTGCGTATGTGTATTGACTATCGCCAGTTGAATAAAGTCACTGTCAAAAATAAGTATCCTCTTCCTAGAATAGATGATTTGTTTGACCAATTACAAGATGCAAGTTACTTCTCAAAGATAGACCTTTGATCCGGCTATTATCAACTCAAATTTAGGGAGTATGACACCCCAAAAACAGCTTTTCGAACTCGCTATAGTCATTTTTAGTTTTTTGTTATGTCCTTCGGGTAAACTAATGCCCCGACAGCTTTCATGGACCTTATGAATTGAGTGTTCAGACCATATCTTAACATGTTTGTTATCGTATTTATAGATGATATTCTGGTGTACTCCCGTAGTGAGAATGAACATGCAAATCATCTCCGAATTGTCTTGAAAACTCTTAGAAACCATCAATTGTTTGCCAAATTCAGCAAGTGTGAGTTTTGGTTGAGGTGAGTTGCTTTTCTGGGTCATATCATTTCTTTCGAGGGTATTAGAGTTGATCCCCAAAAGATAGAAGCTGTTAGAAACTGGTCTAGACCTATCTCTCCGACTGACATCCAAAGTTTCTTGGGTCTAGCTGGCTATTACTGCCGTTTTCTTGAAGGTTTCTCCTCTCTATCGTCTTCTATAACCCGGTTGACCCAAAAGAAAGTGAAGTTCTTGTGGTCCGATTCTTGTGAGAAGAGTTTTCAGGAGTTCAAGACTCGACTCACTTCAGGCCCTGTTTTGACTTTGCCTGATGGTGTTGAGGGTTTTGTAGTATATTGTGATGCTTCTAGAGTTAGTTTGGGTTGTGTATTGATGCAGAAGGGTAAGGTGATAGCTTAGTCTTCTAGACACTTGAAACCCCATGAGAAGAATTACCCCACCCATGATCTTAAGTTAGCTGCTATTGTGTTTGCTCTAAAACTCTGGAGACACTACTTGTATGGTGTTCACGTTGATGTTTTCACTGATCATAAGAGTTTACAATATGTATTTACCCAGAGGGAGTTGAACCTTAGGCAGAGAAGGTGGTTAGAGCTGTTAAAAGATTATGATATGAGTGTGTTGTACCATCTGGGTAAGGCCAATGTAGTGGCAGATGCCCTAAGCAGGGTGTCTATGGGTAGTGTTTCGCTTATTGAAGAGGGTAAGAAAGAGTTGGCTCATGATGTGCACCATTTGGATAGACTGGGGTTAGGTTGTTTGACTCTGCTGAAGGTAGTATAGGGGTGCAGAGTAGTTCCGAATCCTTCTTGATTTTGGAAGTAAAGGAGAAGCAAAACTTAGATGCTAGTTTGGTCAGACTGAAAGAATCAGTCAAGGACCAAAAGGTGGAGGTTTTCTCCCAAAGAGGAGATGGTGTATTGAGATTGCATGATAGATTATGTGTTCTGAATGTTGATGATCTGAGATAGAGAATTATGGCTGAAGCACACGGCGCGCGATATTCTATTCATCCTAGTGCCACCAAGATGTACCGTGACTTTCGAGAAATCTATTAGTGGAGTGGCATGAAGAAGGATATATCAACATTTATGGCTAAGTGTGCGACGTGCCAACAGGTTAAGGCAGAACACCAAAGATCTGGTGGTATGATGCAGGAGTTCGGTATTCCCACTTGGAAGTGGGAAGAGATAAACATGGATTTTGTGACTGGTTTACCTTCTTCCCGATGCCATCATGATTCTATTTGGGTTGTTATGGATAGATTAACTAAGTTTGCGCACTTCTTGCCTGTGCATACTTCTTATACTGCTGAGGATTACGCTAGATTGTACCTTCGAGAATTAGTCAGATTGTATGGAGTTCCCTTGTCCATCATTTCAGATAGGGGTATTCAGTTTATTTCGCAGTTTTGGAGAGCTTTTCAGAAGGGTCTTGGTACCTAAGTGCATTTGCTTTCTGCTTTTCATCCGCAGACAGATGGTCAGGTTGAGAGGTCCATCCACACCTTAGAGGATATGTTGAGAGTGTGTGCTCTTGACTTTAAGGGGAGTTGGGATGAGCATTTACTGTTGATAGAGTTTGCTTACAATAATAATTTTCACTCTAGCATTGGCATGGCTCCATTTGAGGCTTTGTATGGGAGGAAATTAAGGCACCCATAGGTTGGTTTGAAGTGGGTGAAGCTGCCGTGAGTGGTCCTGATTCGGTCTTTGAGGCTATGGAAAAAGTCAAAGTGATTAGAGAAATATTGAAAACCGTACAGAGTCATCAGAAGTCGTATGCTGATGTGAGGAGAAGAGACCTAGAATTTGAAGTTGGTGACTTGGTGTATTTGAAGATTTTACCCATGAAGGGAGTGAAGAGATTCGGGAAGAAGGGGAAACTTAGTTCCCATTATGTTGGCCCCTACAGAGTTCTTAGCCGTGTTGGTAAGGTAGCGTATGAGGTTGAGTTTCCTTCAGAGTTATCTCCCGTTCACTCTGTCTTCCATGTCTCCATGCTTAGGAAACACGTTGGTGATTGGGTTGTTGTAGATCCTTCAGAAAACCCTGATGTGCAAGATAGTCTTTCTTTTGAGGAAGTGCCTGTTGAGATTTTAGATCACCAAGTTCGAAGACTAAGGAACAAAGAGGTTCCCTTAGTCAAGGTGTTGTGGCGAAACCAATCTATTGAAGGTGAAACTTGGGAAACCGAGATGGATATGCCATCCAAGTATCCGCACCTATTTTCCGCAAGCCCCGACCAAATCGAAAATACCATTCTGCTATAAATCATTCCTTTTCTATGCATAATTATAGTAGTTTAGAAGTTATTTTATACTATTCAGCTGTGATTTCATGAGTCATGCACTCCTTGTTGTGTCCGAAATGTAGACTAAAGTAGAGGTAAGATTAGTAAGTTGCTTCAGCTGTGTACCCTTCGTTTTCTCTTTACTCTTAGTATACCCAGCGTCATTCGAGGACAAATGTCCCCAAGGGGGAGATATTGTAATGCCCCGCACTTTCCTAAGCTAGAAAGCGAGCCGTTGTTCGTACATATGAAACCCCAAATTCTGTAATCCATATTTGGGCACATGAATTACCAAGAGTACCCTAGTTATAAGAGAGCGTATGATGTGTTAAGTGTGGTTATATGAGTCACTTAAGGTAGTACAAGCTAAGAGTTTCAAAATCCATCAAGTTTTAGTGTTTGAATTCGCAAGGGTCATCTTTTAATGAGCATAACTTAATAAATATGTGGTATTTCTTCATATTTCTAACCACCAACTTATATATAATCGAATTAGCTTTCCAACTATACCAATTTCATCAAAATCCGACACCCGAGCAAGGAGTTATGGCTTTGCGAAGTAGAGTGCGTCGCCTAACCAATGGCACATGGCTACTGGAATAGGTGTGCGATAAGCAATGCGGAGCATACCTAAATGTGTGCGATAATCAATATGGTGCATACATAAATGTATGCAATAACCAATGCGGTGTATACGTAAATGTATGCGATAAGCAATGCGGCGCACACTTGGTGTTTTAGGTAGTAAAAACACTCCGTTTTGAGTTATTTTAAGGGCAATTAAGTATTTTGGCACTCCTTACACACCCCTAAACTTAACCTTATGGATTTAATAGAATCTAAACACATCATAACCCTATTATCAATCTAAGTTCATCATCCAAGAGCACTAAAGGAGAAAAACAACTAGGGTTGCACAATCAACATTGAGGGTCCAATCTTTCAACGAATTTGTTACCATAAAGGTATGTGGGATTTTCAACAAGAACATCCTTTCGTTCTTGTTCCCAAAAATTTGTATTATTTTACGAAGATACATAATTTTAGTTGTTTAATTATAAATTTGAGATGGAAACTATTATCCTATATTCTTGTTCAAGAAACTATGATATTTTTGTGATGTCTTAAAGATAAATTCCTTGAGTTTTGATGTTAATATCATGTTTCAAGTTGAATTTCCAGATTTTCATATGAGTTATATTTATTTGCTATACAAAGTATGAATCTTGAAATGTTTTGCTCAAGTGTTGATATATGGGATTTAAACCCTCTTTGAGATTATGATCTTTGGTGAAGTAATTTTTTTATACACAGTTTGATATTTGAATGATTTGACCTTTTGGTTTTGAAAGAGTTATTTTTGAACTCAAATAAGAAAAGAAATCCACATGTTGATTTATTATGAAAAATGGGTAGCATGATGGTTCCCGATATGAATTGTTGAATTGCGTTATTATGGATTTTCTTTTGAAATGATCTGAGCTAAGTACGGGAGTAGTCTTTAGCACCGAGTGGGAGGTATAACTGTGATTGGTACTTCCCTAGAACTACGTGCCCTTGTAGGATGTGAGCCTAAGGCTGATTGATATAGTGATCACTAGTGAACAAAAGATTAAGGTCCTACTCCGATGGCAAGGATAGGATAGCTTTCCCCAACGTGGGTTGGACGTTGGACTCCATGTAGCTCACATGGTTTATGTCGGTTGTAAGAGACTCCCAATGTGTATGTGTATTCTTCTGATTGAGATGAAAAATATAATAATTTGAAAGTGTGAGTTGAGAAAGTTATCGTTTTTGAAGAATTTTGATCGATATTTCTATATCTTAAGGAGAATTATTATGAAAGCTACTCATTTTGATGACTTGAAAATGATCATGAAAGTGATTGGGATTTACTATAATGACTCACATGTTTTCACCCGATTTGTTTTACTCTATGGTGATTATGATGATTTTATTTCGAGCTATGTGAGTCTTTTATTACACATGCATATTTTCCTATGAATATTTATGATATAGGACTTTTATGAAAACTTGCATACGCCCTCATATACTCGGTCCATATTCCATGGTACTGACCCATGTATTCATACGTGGGCTACATTTTCCCTATAATGTAGGTCCAGGTGCTCATTCCCAGGCTTGACATGATTCTCCGAGCACATTGGTTTACATTTTCTGCAGTGGTGAGTCCTCATGGTTCGAGGACTGGTTATTTCATATTTCACTCTTTTATTTTGAGTTATCATTTTATTCCCTGATGTTAGGGTCAGTCGGGGTCTGTCCCAATGGCTTAGTGTTATACATTTTAGTAGAGGCTTGTCAGACTAGATGGTTAGATTGATCAGTCTTGTGGAGAGGTCGTATTTTGTTACTTTCCACATCTCTTTCGTCTTGAATTATGATATTATGGAGAATATCTTGATGTTTGATTATAGTAATCCTGTCGATGAGTGTTGAATGGTATGAAAATGGCTCAAAGGGTTAGCTTGGGGCTACTTATATCCTTAAGCACCGTGTGACGCTTCGGGACCCGTTTTCGGGGCGTTACACCTACTTTACAAAAAGTCTTTACACTTGTCCTATTTTCAAAAGACTTTACAAAAAAAATCTTAAGACTATTCTACAAAAAAACCAAAATTAATAAAGACTAAAGCTAGACAATAATGGTACTTTGCCATAGAAAAGTCAAAATGTTATCAAAAACTAGTAAATGCTATAATAACTTACGTATCTAAAGTCAAGAAAACTATTCACATGTCAGTTTCTTCCATAACTCTTCTTTTCATAACTTTTACTATCTTGTCTTCATTTGTCTTTTGTCTTTATTTCTCCATTACTCCGTTGATTTTTATCTTCTAGCTGGTATCCTTATCTTCTTGGCTGATTTTCTCTTTTATTTTAGCTGAACTTCTGGAATCACATTATTTTCTCCATTGCATTTTGAGCATAGGTGGTCTGGATATTTGTGTCCTATCATTTTACAATATCTTGTTAATAATTCTTCTTAAATAAATTCCTTCTTAATTGCTCTTGTAGTTGGTTGTTTTTCTGGATTGAGTAGTGTCAAAATCCATTGTCCAACTTCTTTCATGTCTGACTGTCGTAGCTCCCTTGAATTTGAATAAATCATTTGATGATCTCATGAATAATAACTCCATATTGGCTTCCCATTTAGGTAGTTATTTGCTAATTCTTGAAAAATTGAAGATATTCCAATAATTTATTTATTTGCATAAAAATCAGGTACCTCAACTTTAGATATCTCTAGCTGTTAAACAATATCTTCCGGTATAATCATAACTCTGGTTAATCCTATTTTTATAACTTGTATAACTGGTTTAATTTTGCCATATACTATCTCTGCTGGTGCTGTATAAAACTTTACAAAAAATAGATTTCCTTTGGTTATTTTCTTATAAGTGGCGAATGCTTTATATAATTCTGGTATAGCTGTTAGTTCATCTCCTTCTTGGGTATATATGGTATTTAATAGTCCATAACTGAAATAGATTTTAACTAAATTTGGGTTAGTTTTTGGTAATACAATTAACTTGTTGTAACCTTGTAGTTTTTGGGTTATATAGTTTGTGTGTGGTTCTTGGATATTTGTGCCTCTGGGTCTAAGGTTTAGGTGAATCTGTATTTTGTGGATATTTTTTTTGTATACTCGAGTTATATGGTTATAGGCTTTTTTATCTTGGTTCAAACTTTCTCGATATGTGGTAGTTTGTGGGGTATGAACTAGGGTTTTTTTTTGTATTTTTGGTATAAATGGCTCTTTAAATATCTTGTTCTTATTCATGTTTTGATATCTTTATCCACTAACTCCTTTGCTTGTACCTGCAATTGTAGATTGATAAACGTTATAGGTTTTATGGAGTGTCCCAACGTCTCCTTTTAGTTCTGAAATTTTATTGTCTTTCGATCGACATAGCTCTGCACACTGCTGAATTATCTGAGTCATAGCTTCAGACTTCAGTTTAACTTCATTAGTCTTTAGCTTTTCTATTTTATTACCCATACTGTCCACTTTCAATGAAAGTGTAGTTAGGGTTTTGAGTATCTTTTCTAAAGTATCATCTTCTATTATATCAGTCTGTGTAGCTTTGTCTTGATATGTAATCTGCAATGACATTTTTGTTAGTATTGATTACTTCAATTGTAAATGTAAAATTTAATATATTCAATACCAATCTCCGAGTTTTCATTGTTGTAACTGAATTTTGTATTTTTCTTGTTAACCACCATCGTACCTGGGTATTATCTGTTCGTACAATAAACTTGTTATATACAATATATGGCTCAAATGCTAATAAACATTTAGATATTGAACATACTTCTTTTCTATTTATTTTACATTTTATTTCTATTTCATTAAACGTTCCTGAATAGTATCTACAATGATGTTCTAATTTTTCTTCTTCATTTCTATATTTAAGTACTCCTCCATAATTATATTCACTTGTATCTGCTTCTACTATATAGGTAAATTTTTTATTTTTGTCTGGAAATTATAATTTTAGTAACTTTTTACAAAGTATTTTTATTTTCTGAACTTGTGTTTTATCTTCTTCATTGTAATTATACTCTACATCCTTTTTTATTTTTTCTGTAATGGTTTTAGGTTTTTTGCTAAATTTGGTATATATTCTCTTGGTTTACTAACCCTAAAAATGATTGTAATTTATTTTTTGTATCAATTCTTCTTTTGAATTTATTATTTTTTGTACTATTTGTTGTTGCATTTTTACTCCACTTTTATCAATTTGTATTCCTAAAAACTCTATCTGATTTTTCATAATTTCAGCTTTCTTTTCACTTAAACTTATTCCTGAATTTTCTATTATACCTGCAAATTGTTCTAGTAATTTTAAATGTTCCTCTTTAGTTTTTGTATATAATAATATATCATCTATGTATAAAATAAAATTAGATAATTGTTTGAAATAACTATCCATAAAGTGTTGGTATTTACCTAGTGCATTTTTATATCCAAATGGTAACACATTCCATTCATAAAATCCTTTGAGGTACTGTAAATACAGTTTACTTTTTAGATTCTTCTTCTAACTTTAAATGGTAAAATACTGATTTACAATCAAATTTACTAAAGTAATTATATCCTTGTACTTGTCTTATTTTTAATATCTTATTTGGTATTGAATAATTATATGTCATAGTTTTTGCATTTAGGTTTCTATAATCAATAACCATCCTACTTTTTCTCTTTTTTGTTCACTGTGTTTATTTACTATAAATGTTGCGCTATTGTGTTTACTATTACTTTTTTTGTATATATTATTTTTCTAATAATTCATCTATATACATTTTGAATTCTTTTAAATCATCAAAGCTACATGTTATATGATTTTTATCTTTTAACTCAATTTTTACAATAGTCTTATGTTTTTCCTATCCTTTTAATAGATCTTCACTGTATAGTTGTATTAATTTTTTCTTTATTAATTCTACCTTATCTATTGAAAATATAGTTATTTCTTCTTTATTTATTGAAAATATAACTAGTTTTATTGTGTCTTCAGTATTTTTTATATTTTCTAATTTTTGTGTGATTTTTTTACTTTCTTTTATCCAATCAGTTTTTTTCTTATTTTATTAATAACTCTTTTTGCTCTTACCTTTTGTTTACATGGTGTTGTAAACCACCAGTGTGTTTTAGTTATTATATGTGGGTATAGTTTATCCAAAAACGGCATTTCTAAAAGCATATCTTTTAATGTTAGTTTATAATTATAGATCTCTTCTATTGTAAATATTTTATCCCATATTTGTATTTTTACATTTCTAGCTTTATAGGTAATTAAGTTTCCTTCATTATTAAATCCTTTGACTACTATTGGTGTTTTTAGTTTATCCTATTTGTCTTCTGGTAAATAATTATATCTACATAAGTTGGCTTCTTCTCCTATATCTATCATTGGTGTATAATATCTATTATAATATTCTTCTACTATTATAAGTACGTATATTTTCATATCATGTCAAAGCTCTTTTTATTAATAATATTTCTCTATTATAGGTTATGGTTATTTGTGTGTTTCTATATTGTAGGATTTTACTTGTTCTATCCATTTTATTCCTAATATTATGTCTGCTTTTTGCATATCTTCCTTTATTTCAAATTCTATTTTTATTTTTCTAACTTCTATTATTATTTCCTTTCCTGTTGTTTCTTTGATAGTTATTAAGTTTCTTGGTAGATCTGGGCATATATTACTATTAGATTTTATTTCTTCATTTTTTATTAGATATTTTGCTATATAATTTTCTTCTTGTCTTGTATTTAGAAGTATTAAATATTTAGAAGTATTAAATATTCTTTTTCATTTATTTTTTCTGTTATATAATATTGAGTTAAATTAACTGTTGAAGTTATTTCAAAATTTATTCTTTTCGATGATCCTGATGATTCTGTTTTTTCAAAAGCTATTCTTTTTGTTGTGCTTATTCTATCATTGATTATTTAGGAATCTTCTTCTATATCTATGTCTTTGTAACTATAATCATTATTATCAATTATTTTTACAAATTGTTCGAAAGGACTTTCTATTTATATTTTATTAATTTTATTTTTCCCATTATTTTATGTTTTGTTGTTAATACATATAGATTCTTACATCTTGTTGTAAATATTTTACTTCCTGGGTTAGTTCTATTCCTGATATTTTCCAATAGAATACTAATGAATTATCTATGTTTTTATCTATTATTGCTACTGAATAATTCACACTTATTATAAATTTAAATTTTTAGTATATTAAATTTCTCTTATAGCAGTTATTCTACTTTTTTCTATAGGTTTTATAATTCTATCACCTGCTAAATATAATTCTATTGGTGTATCTATTCCTTCTCTAAAACATGTTTTTATTCATATTTCCGTTCCTCCATGGTGTACATATTTTATTGGGTCTTTACTTTTTATATCGTTTATTTCTTTATTAATTATTTTTTTTGTTACTAGTGGTATACTATCTCTACCTTTTGCATATCTACAGTCTATTACATATTCTTTTTGTCTTATTATGTAGTATTTTTCCTTTCGTCTGCCAAATATATTTTTTATTGTTGGTATTTTAAATATTTTTCTACACTTAAATCTAATTCTTTTTCTTTTATCTCATCAAATATATTATTATCAAATATTATTTTCTGATGTGTTCCTTCTTCATTTAAATATTCTTCCTTTTGTATTATTTTTATATCTTATTCAGTCATTTGGTCATCTAATTCACTATCTATTTCATTATCTGTTTCATTTCCCGAAATTTCATATATACTGTCTTCACTTTCTAATTCATAATCTATATAATCCATTTGCATATATTCTGCATTTTTTATCTTTATTTCTGATATTTTTTTTCTTTTTTGGGTCTTTAGGCATTTTACAATCTCTAGCTAAATGTACTAGTTTTCCACAATTATAACAAGTACATTCTTTTATAGATTTCTTTCTCCTATATGGTCTTTTATATTTATACTTTTTTTACATAATATCTTTTTCTTGATTTTTTATGCTTATATTTTGATTTTTGTATTTCTTATATTTCTTATGTCTTTTTCTTTTCTTGTAATATTTTTCTTCACATCCAAATTGAGGTGCTATTTTATCCTTACAACATGCTAAATTTCTTATTTATGTTTTTTCCATTTTTATTTCTTCTCTGTATTTTTCACATAAATTCCTATACCATTGTTGTAGAAATTTTATTTTTGCTCCTAGGGTATCTACTATGTTTGTTTCATCCCATCTCTTTATTATTTTTGAACTAAATGGTTCAGGTAATTTACTAAAATATAATCTTCTCACTTTTTTACTTTCTTCTGTATTATATGCTCCGTTATAGTAGTATTCTTTAAATACACACGTATATTCATCTATATAGCACATATTACATATTGCTAGTTTTAAAATTAAATTCCTATTTGTATCTTTTTCTTTGTTTTGTTCTTCTTCTTCTGTTGCCATACTGTTAAACACATATCTTATAGCCATTTCATATTTTTTCAATATGTCTATAGGTGTTAGTTTAGTTACTGTTGTTCCTTCTGTTTCTTTATCATTCCGTAAAACCTTTTTACTATTTTCAGTTAAATTTAAAAACCATAATTTTGTTGTTTCTATTAATGTTCTTTCTATATATTCTGGTGTATCTATTTCATTTATACCATTGTCCAATAATTGTTTTGCTATATATCCTATCCATAATTATATCGTTTTATCTACATCTATTACACAATCTAAGTCTAAGAAGTTATAGTTTTTATTAATTATTTGTTTTGGTGTCCATTTGTTATTTCATCCTTTAGGTTATATCTTTTAAACTTATCTTTATAGTAATATGTAAGTTTTCTTATTTCTGATGTACTAGGTATTATATTTTCATCGTCCTATTTATCAAGAGTGTTTATTTCCGTGTTTGTATTTTCTAAGTTTTCTTTATTAATTACTTTTTGTTTTTCATTTATTTCTTGATTTTCTATATTTGTTAAGATTTCTGTATATGTTTCACTATTTTTTTAATCATAATTATCTGTTTCTTCAGCATCTATTGTATTTATTTTTATTTCATTAGTTTCAAATTCTTTATTTTATAATTTTTCTTTAAATTGATTTATCTCAATTAATAATTTTTGTTCTTTATCCTTTTCTTGTTTTTCTTTCTGTCTTTTTTCATACAGATCTTTTAGCATTTGTAGTTCTTTTTTTTTAATTCAGCAATCCTATTATTTTTAGTTTCTTCTATTTTTCGTATTTCCTCTGTAGTTTGTTGTTTTATTTTATCTATTTTTTTTTTCCTGTCTATTTCTTCATTTTCTTTTGCTATTCTTACAATAGCTGTTAATTTATCTTCTAATTTTAATTCTTTTTTTTCCAACATTAAGTGTAAATGTTCAGCTATTTTCTTATATCTTCTTCCTAAATTAGAAAATACTATTCTTATTTTTAATCCTTCATGATTTTCATATGTTTTTTCATCTATTATGAATTCTTCTTTGTTCATTTTATCTACTTGATAGTGTATAGATCATGTTGATATATGTATTTTAAACTATCTATTTGTGATTCTAAATATGATATTTCTTCCTTTTGTGCTTTTATTGATTTTTGGCATACTCCAATAATCATGTTATATTGTAGTCTTTCTTTTCTTATTTTTAATTCTCTTTGTTTTTCAGATATTATTTATTTTAGTCCTTTATATTTTGGGATTTGTTATGTTATTCATCTGTACAATATTTTTAATTTTTTGGTGGATACCGAAATCTGATTTTATCATAATTAGGTCGTATGTATCTCATTCTTCTAGATTTTAAATGAATTATTAATTTTGCCTCATTGCTAGATATTAAAGTAATTAAGTAGGCTAACCTATGGGAGTTTCTTTTAATTCTACTTCCATAAATCTTATAAATATATTATTAATTATTGCCTCATAAATGTTAATGTTATTAATTTTGCCTCATAGCTCTGATACCAATTGTAGGGAGTGCGGATAACTTGGGTAATTTGCATGGATAACTTGTACATGGATACTAGTAGATAACTAGTACTTACTAGTTCTATCATGTTAGTTGAAATGCTATGTCA
The DNA here is from genome assembly GCF_002878395.1 of Capsicum annuum. Classification (NCBI taxonomy): domain Eukaryota; kingdom Viridiplantae; phylum Streptophyta; class Magnoliopsida; order Solanales; family Solanaceae; genus Capsicum; species Capsicum annuum. Next base: position 50,786,198 of record NC_061122.1, read on the forward strand.
TAGCATTCCTTAGTTATTTATTTTAACCTTATTAATTCTTTTATATTATTTTTAAGGTATTCTATATGTTTCATATTTCTAGTTTTTATGTAGTTTGGTAGATTCTTTTTTATAAGTATTTCTATTAATTTTATCAGCTCCATATCTTTTTGCCAATATTCTAAGTATTCGTAGTTTATCATTTTATCCTAAAGTAGTTGTAATACTGCAAATTTCTTTGTAATAATTTATTCTAATTGTACTATATCTGATATTAGATTCAAGGTTATCTATTTCGTTAATTATCCTGTCTTTTTCTTCTATGAATAATTCTATGTCTAAATCATAATCTAAACTATATTTTAATTCTAGTTGTTCCAAGGTTTTATCTATCCAAATTAATCTTTCTTTTAATTGTCTTCTTCCTCTTCTAAGCTGGTTTCTATAATTAATTTTTTCATATATCCAACTTTGTTTTTCTCTAACTCTTCTTATATATTCTAACATTTTTTAATCTGTATAATATCTATCTGAATAATAACTATCTAGGTATGAGCAGTAACTTTCAATATATAAGTGTAAGTTTTTTTATAGAACTCAATAACTTTTCTTCTTCATAATTCCATATTTTTTCCCATACTATTTTCTCTATGTCAATAATTTCTATATCTCTAAGTATATATATAAAACAAGTATCTTAAATTCATCTATCATCTCATCAGATAAGTAGGTAGTCATTTTACTTCATATGATGCTATTTTCAAAATATTCCTTTCAACTATATACATAAAAAAATATGATCATCTTAGATCACTATATGCTAGATTATTCTTAAATAACCTGTTCTTCGGTCACTATTAGCATGGTAATCTGGATACTTTTTCCCTAAACAGCACCTCTACTCTTGTTACTCCCTTATCACAGCTTCTTTGCCTCACCGGTTTCACCTTTAGGATGACATAGTTCTTGGAAATTTTTCTCCTTTTCCACTTTGCTAATAAACTTTTTAACATGCTATTCATCGAATAATTCTACTATAAAGTAACTAACATGAGCTTATTTTATTATATCATAATTATCAGGAATTTATGAATTTAGCTATTCATAATTGTATATGAAAATACCTGTTCTGGTAGATTTGATAAAAATAAAAACGCGTAAACTATTTACACTATTTTTAACTTTACATCTGTCAAAAATGTAAAAGACTAATAATTGTCCTAACTTTACACTTGTGCTAATCATACAAAAAATAGAAAAATATCTCTACAAAAAACAACACTAATAATGTTTTTTTTGCCAAAAAGGTCAAAAAGGCTAGTATAGCTTACATGATTAGTCCAACAAAAAAAAAGAATAGTAAATGCTAATAAATGCTTACATAATTTATGTATTCTTATGTCAAAAAGTCTTATTCACATGTTGCTCTTTATTTCTCCATTGCTCCGTTGATTTTTATCTTCTAGCTAGCTCCTTATCTGCTTGGCTGATTTTTTCTTTTATTCTAGCTGGACTTCTGAAATCACGTTATTTTCTCCATTATATTTTGAGCATAGGTTGTCTGGATATTTGTTTACTATCATTTTACAATATCCTGTTAATAATTCTTCTTAAATAAATTTCTTCTTAATTGCTCTTGTAGTTGGTTGTTTTTCTGGATTGAGTAGTGTCAAAATCCATTGTCTAACTTCTTTCATATCTGACTATCGTAACTCCCTTGAATTTGAATAAATCATTTGATGATCTCTTGAATAATAACTCCATATAGAGTTCCCATTTAGGTAGTTATTTGCTAATTTTTGAACAATTGAAGATATTCCAATAATTCATTTATTTGCATAAAAATCAGGTATCTCAACTTTAGGTATCTCTGGCTGTTGAAAAATATCTTCCGATATAATCATATCGCTGATTAATCCTATTTTTACAACTTGTATAACTGGTTTAATTTCGTTATATAATATCTCTGCTGGTGCAGTATAAAACTTTATACAAAATAAATTTTCTTTGGTTATTTTCTTATAGGTGGCGAATGCTCTATATAATTCTGGTATAGCTGTTAGTTCATCTACTTCTTGGGTATATACGGTATTTAATAATCCATAACTGAAATAAGTTTTAACTAAGATTGGGTTGGTTTTCGGTAGTGCGATTAACTTGTTGTAACCTTTTAATGCTTGGGTTATATAGTTTGTGTTTGGTTCTTGGATATTTGTGGCTCTGGGTTTAAGGTTTAGGTAAGTCTGTATTTTGTGGATGTTTTCTATCTATGCTCGAGTTATATAGTTATAGTTTATTCTATCTTGGTTTAAACTTTCTCGATATGTGGTAGTTTGTGGGGGTATGAACAAGGGGTCTTTTTGTGTTTTTGGTATAAATGGTTTTTCAAATATCTTGTTCATGTTCATGTTCTGATATCTTTATCCACTAACTCCTTTGCTTGTACCTGCAGTTGTAGATTCATAAATGTTAAGGGTTTTATGGAGTGTCCCAACGTTTCCATTTAGCTTTGGAATTTTATTGTGTTCTGATTGACATAGCTCTTCACACTGCTGAGTTATCTGAGTCATAGCTTCAGACTTCAGTTTAACTTCATTAGTCTTTAGCTTTTCTATTTCATTACCCATACTGTCCACTTTCAGTGAAAGTGTAGTTAGAGTTTTGAGTATCTTTTCTAAAACATCATCTTCTATTATATCAGTCTGTGTAGCTTTGTCATGCTATGTAATCTGCAATAACATTTTTGTTAGTACTAATTACTTCAATTGTAAATGTAAAATTTAATATATTCAATACTAATCTCCGAATTTTTTTATTTGTAACTGAGTTTTGTATTTTTCTTGTTAACCACCATCGTACCTGTGTATTATCTGTTCGTACAATAAACTTGTTATATACAATATATGACTCAAATGCTAAAAAACATTTATATAATGAACATAATTCTTTTCTATTTATTTTCCATTTTATTTCTCTTTCATTAAATGTTCCAGAGTAGTATCTACAATGATATTTTAATTTTTTTCTTCATATCTATACTTAAATACTCCTCCATAACTATATTCACTTGCATCTGCTTCTCCTATATATGTAAATTTTTTATTTTCGTCTGGAAATTGTATTTTTTGTAACTCTTTTAAAGTATTTTTATTTTCTGCATTTGTTTTTTATCTTCTTCGTTGTAATTATATTCTATATCCTTTTTTAATTTTTTCCGTAATGGTTTTAAATTTTATGCTAATTTTGGTATATATTCTCTTACTTGATTTACTAATCCTAAAAATGATTGTAATTTCTTTTTTGTATCTAATTCTTCTTTTGAATTTATTATTTTTGTACTATATATTGTTGCATTTTTACTCCACTTTTATCTATTTGTATTCCTAAAAACTCTATCTAATTTTTCCTAATTTCGGCTTTCTTTTACTTAAACTTATTCTTGAATTTTCTATTATACCTGCAAATTGTTCTAGTAATTTTTGGCATACTCCAACAATCATGTTGTATTGTAGTCTTTCTTTTCTTATTTTTAATTCTCTTTGTTTTTCGAATATTATTTGTTTTAATTTTTTTATATATTTTTTATTTTATTATGTTATTCATCTGTACAATATTTATAATATTTTGGTAGATACCGAAATCTAATTTTATCATAATTAGGTGGTATGTATCTCATTCTTCTAGATTTTAAATGAATTATTAAATTTTCCTCATTGCTAAATTTTAAGGTAATTAAGTAAGCTAATCTGTGGGGGTTTTCTTATGTTTTATTAATTTCTTATATTCTGGGTAGTAACTAGTTAGAATTTCTTTATTTTTTCTAAATCTTGTGTATTTTTAAATAGACTTCTCATAATTAATGAATAAATAGCAACATAGTTAATAAAATAACTTAATTAATAATAGTCTCATTATCAACAATTAAATTAACATTTCTAACATTTATCATAATTAACACCTATCTACTTTTACGTTTTTTTTAAATAAGATGGCTTTGATACCAATTGTAGGGGAGTGCAGATAACTTGGGTGATTTGCGTAGATAACTTGTACTTAGATAACTAGTAGATAACTAGTACTTACTAGTTATATCATGTTATCATGTTAAATTGAAATTCTATGTCATAGCAATCCTTAGTTATTTGTTTTAACCTTATTAATTTTTCTATATTATTTTTAAGGTATTCTATATGTTCCATATTTCTAGTTTTTATGTAGTTAGTTAGATTCTTTTTCATAAGTATTTCTATTAATTTTATCAGCTCCATATTTTTCTCCAATATTCTAAGTATTCGTAGTTTATCATTTATCCTAAAGTAGTTGTAATACTGCAAATTTCTTTGTAATAATTTATTTTAATTGTACTATATCTGATATTAAATTCAAGGTTATCTATTTCGTTAATTATCCTGTCTTTTTCTTCTATGAATAATTCTATGTCTAAATCATAATCTAAATTATCTTTTAATTCTAGTTGTTCCAAGGTTTTATCTATCCAAATTAATCTTTCTTTTAATTGTCTTCTTCCTCTTCTAAGCTGGTTTCTATAATTAATTTTTTCATATATCCAACTTTGTTTTTCTCTAACTTTTCTTATATATTCTAACATTTTTTTAATCTGTATAATATCCATCAGAATAATAACTATCTAGGTATGAGCAGTAGCTTTCAATATATAAGTGTAAGTTTTCTATAGAACTTAATAACTTTTCTTCTTCATAATTCCATATTTTTTCCCATACTATTTTCTCTATGCCTATAATTTCTATATCTCTAAGTATATATAAAACAAGTATCTTAAATTCATCTATCATCTCATCAGATAAGTAGGTAGTCATTTTACTTCATATGATGCTATTTTCAAAATATTTCTTTCAACCATATACATAACAAAATATGATCATCTTAGATCACTATATACTAGATTATTCTTAAATAACATGCTCTTCGGTCACTATTAGCATGGTAATCTGGATACTTTTTCCCTAAACAACACCTCTACTCTGGTTACTCCCCTATCACGGCTTCTTTGCCTCACCGGTTTCACCTTTAGGATGACATAGTTCTTGGAATTTTTCTCTTTTTCCACTTTGATAATAAACTTCTTAACATGCTATTCAACAAATAATTCTACTATAAAGTAACTAACATGAGCTTATTTTATTATATCATGATTGTCAGGAATTTATGAATTTAGCTATTCATAATTGTAAATGAAAATACCTGTTCTGGTAGATTTGATAAATCTGTGCTTTGTTCATCTATAGCTTTTTCTTAGAAATATATCTGTTTTTATTAAATATTCAAAAGTTTCTATGTATAAGAGAGAAGGCTTGCTTTCAACACATAAAAGTCTTTCCTTAGATTACCGTATGACTTACATATTTATAATCCTAAAAATGAAAACGCGAAAAGTATTTACACTATTCCTAACTTTACATCAGTCCAAAAAGTAAAAGACTTAATAATTGTCCTAACTTTACACTTGTGCTAATCTTACAAAAAGTAGAAAAATATCTCTACAAAAAAACAACACTAATAATGGCTTTTAAGCCAAAAAAGTCAAAAAGGCTAGTATAGCTTACATGATAAGTCAAAAAAAGAATAGTAAATTCTAATAAATGCTTACATAATTTACGTATTCTTATGTCAAAAAGACTTATTCACATGTTGCTTTCTATCTTGTCTTCTTTTGTCTTTTGTCTTTATTTCTCCATTGCTCCATTGATTTTTATCTTTTAGCTGACGTCCTTATCTTCTTAGTTGATTTTTTCTTTTATTCTAGCTGAACTTCTGGAATCACGCTATTTTCTCCATTGCATTTTAAGCATAGGTGGTCGGGATATTTGTGTCCTATTAATTTGCAATATCTGGTTAATAGTTCTTCTAAAATAAATTCATTTTTAATTGCCCTTGTAGATAGTTGTTTTTCTGGATTGAGCAACGTCATAATCCATTGTTTAACTTCTTTCATATCAAACTGTCATAGCTCCCTTGAATTTGAATAGATTATTAATTGGTCTTTCGAGTAGTAGCTCCATATGGAATTTCCATTGAGATAATTGTTTGCTAGTTTTGAATAATTGTAGCTATGTCTATAGTTCGCTTGTTTGCATAAAAATGAGGTATCTCAACTTTAGGTATCTATGGCTGTTGAACAATATCTTCTGGTATAATCATATCCCTGGTTAATCCTATTTTTACAACTTGTATAACTGGTTTAATTTCATCATATAATATTTCTGGTGGTGCAGTATAAAACTTTATAAAAAATAGATTTCCTTTGGTTATTTTCTTACTAGTGGCGAATGCTCTATATAACTCTGGTATAGCTTCTAGTTCATCTCCTTCTTGGGTATATTCGGTATTTAATAGTCCATAACTGAAACAGGTTTTAGCTAAATTTGGGTTAGTTTTTGGTAATGCAATTAACTTGTTGTAACCTTGTAGCTTTTGGGTTATATAGTCTGTGTTTGGTTCTTGGATATTTGTGGCTCTGGGTCTAAGGTTTAGGTAAGTTTGTATTTTGTGGATATTTTCTATGTATGCTCGATTTATATGGTTATAGGCTTTTTTATCTTGGTTTAAACTTTCTCGATATGTGGTAATTTGTGGGGGTATGAACAAGGGGTCTTTTTGTGTTTTTGGTATAAATGGTTTTTCAAATATCTTTTTCATGTTTATGTTCTGATATCTTTGTCCACTAACTCCTTTGCTTGTACCTGTAGTTGTAGATTGATAAACGTTATGGGTTTTATGGAAGGTCCCAACGTCTTCTTTTAGCTCTGGAATTTTGATGTCATCTGATCAACATAGCTCTGTACACTGCTGAGTTATCTGAGTCATAGCTTCAGACTTCAGTTTAACTTCATTAGTCTTTAGCTTTTCTATTTCATTACCCATACTGTCCACTTTCAATGAAAGTGTAGTTAGGGTTTTGAGTATCTTTTCTACAACATCATTTTCTATTATATCATCCTATGTAGCTTTGTCTTGATATGTAATCTGCAATAACATTTTTGTTAGTACTGATTACTTCAATTGTAAATGTAAAATTTAATATATTCAATACTAATTTCCGAATTTTCTTTGTTGTAACTGAATTTCGTATTGTTCTTGTTAACCGCCATCGTACCTGTGTATTATCTGTTCGTACAATAAACTTGTTATATAGAATATATGGCTCAAATGCTAATAAACATTTATATAATGAACATAATTCTTTTCTATTTATTTTTCATTTTATTTCTCTTTCATTAAATGTTCCAGAGTAGTATCTACAATGCTGTTCTAATTTTTCTTCTTCATATCTATATTTAAGTACTCCTCCATAATTATATTCACTAGCATCTGCTTCTTCTATATACGTAAATTTTTTATTTTCATTTGGAAATTGTAATTTTGGTAATTCTTTACAAAGTTTTTTTATTTTCTTAACTTGTTTTTTATCTTCTTCGTTGTAATTATATTCTACATCCTTTTTAAATTTTTTCTGTAATGGTTTTAGGTTTTCTACTAATGTTGGTATATATTCTCTTAATTGGTTTACTAATCCTAAAAATGATTGTAATTTTTTTTTGTATCTAATTCTTCTTTTGAATTTATTATTTTTTTGTACTATATGTTGTTGCATTTTTAGTCCACTTTTATCTATCTATATTCCTAAAAACTCTATCTGATTTTTCATAATTTTAGCTTTTTTTTCACTTAAACTTATTCCTGAATTTTTGATTATACCTACAAATTGTTCTAGTAATTTTAAATTGTTCCTCTTTAGTTTTTGTATATAATAATTTATCATCTATGTATACAATACAATTAGGTAATTGTTTGAAATAACTATTCATAAAGTGTTGGTATCTACCTGGTGCATTTTTATATCCAAATGGTAACACATTCCATTCAAAAAATCCTTGTGGTACTGGAAATGCAGTTAATTTTTTAGATTCTTCTTCTAGCTTTAAATGGTAAAATCCTGATTTACAATCAAATTTACTAAAGTAATTATATCCTTGTATTTGCCTTATTTTTAATATCTTATTTGGTATTGGATAATTATATGTCATAGTTTTTGCATTTAGGTTTCTATAATAAATAACCATCCTACTTTTTTCTCTTTTTTGTTCACTATGTTTATTTACTATAAATGCATGGCTATTGTGTTTACTACTACTTTTTTGTATGTATTGTTTTTCTAATAATTCATCTATAACGCCTCATTTTTTGAACCAAAACGCTACATGGTGATCATGACCCTGAAGGACCACAAGCTAACACATGACTGATATCTGTACCTGTAAACTGCATAATATCTTATAAAATATGCGGAAACATAAACTGTAAGGAGGTTCAATACTGATACATATCTGAAAAACATGGTATAACAATACCAAAAAGAAACATAAATACTAAAGTCTGAACATCTAATCTGACATCTAGTCCGAAAGCCTCTTACTAATCTGACATCTAAGGAGTTGAAGGAATATGTCTCCAACTAACTCCATGAACTGAAAAAGTAATCTAAAATACTGTAATAAAGTAATAATAATATTGTCCTCGAATAAAGAGGAGCATTGACTGCTGAAATCTACAATGCCACTACTGCTCTAAAACTCGTGCCTTTATACCTATTATGTCAAATAAAATACCATAGCGTGAATGCGTCAGTACGACTAATATACTGAGTATACGAGTGACGTAGGCTAAATGCAAAGGGTTTTATATTCATGAACAATGCTGACTGATATGAACGTGAGAATACATACATATATATGTAACTGCAACTAAACTCATGGTGATACTGACTACTGAGTCTGAATACTGATAACATGAGTTTACTGATGCTGAGATACTGAATGACTAAGTTTACTGATATTGAGATACTGAATGACTGAGCTTACTGATATTGATATGTAATTCACTAATAAGTGAGAAACTGATACTATATTACTGAATACTGGGAGACTGATACTATATTACTGATAAAGGAATAATTGTTTCTGATAGTTTTGATTATGAAGTACTGATTTGATTGACCGTATATAACAGTCCTAAAATTGAGCTCGTGATAACATGACTACTGAGTATGAATATTGATGATATGTATTTACTGATAACATATCATGAATAGTAACTGAATTCTGATAACCGATATATCTGATAATATGAGTTCTGATAACTGATAGCATGAATGATTGTATCTGACAGTCCTAAATCTGATAGAACTAGCTGAGTTCTGTACTGTATCTGAGTTGACTGTATCTGACAGTCCTGATATCCTGAAAACTATTTGAGTTCTTTTACTGAGATTGATACTGAAACTATAGGAAGTAGTTATCTAACCGACATGCCCCAAATATGCTATAATAGCTTTAATGGGGTCCAATCTCTACCCTGATTGGAAGGGTGTCAATATCGCACCACTGGTAAGGACAAGCTATGAGTAACCCTCATCTGGCAGGTACTCTAATAAGAACGGTGGGAACCCTCATCTGACAAGTTAAGCCACTTTATCCACCCTCAACTGACAGGTATTGATGTCTCAACCTATGCTGGCTACATAGTTCTGGAACTTAAGGAGTGCTTCTAACAATCACACCCTCTACTAGCAGGTGAGTTTCCATCCTTGGGTTCGCTCGGTGTTGAATCCTACTCCCAACTGAGTGACACTGAACTGATTATACTGAACTAATTTTCTAGTTCATACTATAATTAACTAAACTGTTACTAATTGTTCTGTTTAACTGAACTGAACATGGACTGAGTTTATTGAGTTTCGATGACTAGCGGAACACTACTGAATTTTGTTAACTAACTAAATGCTACTGAGTTCTGTTAGCTGACTGAAGTCTACTGAACATGGCTTGACTGAGAGTATCATGAAAACATGACATGATTCTAGGCATACAGCTATATTTTTTGGGTACGAATACCCCCAAGACTCGATGGAAGGAAATTGACATGACTTGACATACAAGAGTACTTGACCAACATTAACAATCCATAATATAGCATCTACGGGGAATTCATAAATCATGTGGTTTTCATAACCTTTTCATATAGCTAACATCATGGTCAATTCTAATATCATGACAAGCCAACAACATATTCATAGCATATTAATAGCATAGAAATCATCTTGATCAAGTAGACATGGCATAACTTAAGAGACATGACAAAATCTTGGAGCATGAAGACTAGGTACTTGATCATCATTTATTCGTTGAGGCACATTATCAAACATATGGTAGGCATAGCTTTAGCATGGGATTCAATTTAAGCACATGGATATGGCATGGAATCATTATTTAGATCACAAATAGGTCAAAGTGCTCAATTCTTCTTCACTTAGGCATTTTAACAAGCACCTTGCATGCACTATTTAGGGCATAGGCCTAATGATCAATTTTATACACCATAACACCATAATTCAACTCAATTCCACCAACTGAATCCACAAAATATCATGGTATCATGAACAACATGTAAAGATTCAAACTTTATTCACACAACATGGAATTCACGTGAAATCATAAAACATGGAGTAAGGACTTGTTAATTGAGCACTCTTAAATCATGAAAACATGATTATGCCTATTCTAGGCATTTCATCGAACACCTTGCATGCATACTTTATGGCATAGGTGTTCTTAATAATTTAGTCATCTTAAACCACCCAATTTCATGGGTTTTAACTACAAGCACACATACTTCATGAGAATCACCCTAAATTAATATCTTGAAGCATAAACAACAACCATAAATATATACATGATCATATCTCAACAAGACAATCATAATATAGTATTTAAAGCATGGTTCTTGGACTCCTATGGATGAAAGAAATCCGTGGATGAACACTATGCATACCTTAGGTGAAAGATTCTAGAAGAAATTCTTAAACATGTTCTTGATTCCTTGACTAGGGGTCTTGTTCCTTAGAAAGAAAATAAATTGGCTCTTGAGTTTGAAAAACTTGAATATCATATATTCTTGAAGAAGGATTTGATTTTTGTTATAGGTCATGATCTTGAGAGAAACCCTTCTTTTGATGTTGAAGATAAATGAGGAGTCATGTTCTTCAATTGATGGGATTTGGGTTTTCAAATTTAAACCCTAGCTTGAGTTCTTGAGAGGATTTTGAGAAGAGGAGTATATTTTGCTGCAAATAAGCCTTAATCCCGTGTTTGGGGTATATATAGGGGTGGAAGATGACCAAAATACCCCTAAGGAAAAATTAAAGGCAAATCTATCCCTAATTGATTATCTGATAGGCTGAAGTAAATTGATCATCACTTTTTATTGAGATGTCCAAATGGGATGAAACTAATTTCATTGGAAAGAAGACTCAAGTATCTTTCCATTGATATATAGAAGATCTCACAGTTCTTTATATATTAGGAGTTATGATCATTTGAAGTTAACCCTAAAATGCTGAAAACACTGGGCAAGCACTGGAGTTAGTAGGCTGCGTGGGCTAATCGCCCGGGGCTTCTGTTTTGGGCACCCAAACATGCCTTTATGGTACTCCAAAAATTTTGAAACTCACCCGGGATATACTATGATCTTTCCCGATCGTAACTCAATTTGAAAATTGAAAAACAGACGTCGGGAAGGTCGCCAAATAAAACCCTAAAGTTTGGGGGTCTAAAATAAGACTAAGTGTTGAATATTGAACACTTAGCAAAATTTTCTAAGTCTTGGGATCTTTCTTGGAGCTTTAAGAGCAGAATTTGACACGCGATTTTGTGGGGTATTACAATATCTCCCCCCTGGGAGTATTCATCCTTGAATGAGGCTGACTGAGAGGGGAAAAATGATAAAATGGAGTACGTACAAGACATTCACTATTGAGACATGGGTTCATGACTGACATGACTAAAAACTGAGCATATTATATTGAACATGCACATCTGATGCATGGTTAACGTGTTTATGAATGAAGGGCTGAGTGCTCTGATGAACTGAGTTTCTCAAATAGGAATGCATATCTGATGCATAAATGATAAGATGAATCCATGCATATCTGATACATGGTTATATGGCTGAGCTAATACATGAATACATGACTGAAAGTATGGATAAGCTGATCATGCATAATTGATGCGTGAATACATGACTGAACTGGCTTGTGGACATGCGACTGAACATGCAATGGTAAAAGATACTAAGTTTTGAACCAAAAATTGGGCATAGAACTAAATACCAAGTTTGGTACTAAAATCTGAACATGAGAATGAGTAAGTTCAAGGAAGACAATTACGTTGAACTGGAAATAACAATAAGTCTAAGATTAATTACTCAACAGGCATGAGCAGGAACATGAGGACTTAACTAATCCTGGAACATGATAAATGAACTAAACTGAGCTTGCATCTGCTGAAAACTCATGGTCGAGTAGAGCCTTTCTTTAACACTCTTTCTATAGAGTTCTAGTGGCTCTAGATTGCAAGAAATCTTGGTGTGGTCTGTATAAGACAGCTGAGTAGGAAAATCATGACCATATTAGGATTTGGCAAGATAAGTTGAGGCCTGTGAACATCACCTAAGTGGCAGTAACTAAGCCTCACGCACTACAACTGATACTAGTAAAAAGATTCATGTAGGTGCTGAGCGTAAATAGATAGACATATTGACTTATCTAATTAACTGAATAACTGGTAGCTGAATACTAGATCTGTAAAACTGAACTGTACTTAGTTTGAGTAGTTGGGCTGAGGCCATAGAGTATTATGCATATGAGAAGGGACTGACTGAGTAACATGACATAACTGAACATAGATTTACCAAAAAGTTTTGAACTAAGGATATACATGATATGGTATGAATTTATCTGATCTGTAAGGGCATAACATGAGTCATGAAAAATGAGTATACTATAAAGCATGATCTGTGTACATGAGTCACGAGCTACATGACCTGAGTCTAAAATTTCTGTATTTGTGAGACATGATTCGTAACACTGAGGGAGCTGGAGCTGAACACCTTATGCTGGGAACTGAAGGTGCACATGATCCCGTGGAAAGTGCGTAAAAGTAGATTGTGCTCATGGAATATGATTCGTACTGCGGAGTAAAAGGGACTCTTTATGCTAGAAATTGAATTCATACATGATTATGGAAAAAGAGATACATGAGCATGGTTCGTGACCATAGAGTTGGTATGCAATGCTTAAGTTGGTTTTGTGATAGCTGAAGTGAAAAACTCTGCACTGAGATGAGAATGGGTCTGGAATTGTCTTCCCTTACTTCTTTCTATCCATACTGGCTCTACTACTGAAATCTAAGGGCCTGACTTAGGTACTTGATCTACCATCACATACCTACATTCTGTTCAACACCTGCTTGTCTTACTAAACACATTATCTGATTTTGTTTCCTCATATACTACTAATATCATATTCACACCTTCATGCTTAATTTCGAGTTAATAAACCTAAATTTTTAGCTCGTACTGCTCAAGCCTACTGATCTAATCCCCATGAATACATAATCTGATCAAATAGAATAATACTATCCTAACTCTACTACTGCTAAACTTCTGGGTTCAAGAATGAGTTCTCATGATCAAGAATAAAATTTGTACGACCTTGGAACAATAATAAACTGATGGGATACTGTTTGAGTCTATGGCTAATCCCATAACTGACTGTAGTGACTGTCTGAGAAATCCCTATCTTTAGGACTTTGAACTTCACTATTTTTGTTACCTTGAAAGTAAGGTAAAGTGAACATGAGGGGTGCATGATATGAATCTACATGGGTTCCTTAGAGAAACTTGCTATAGCATGATCTTGAGACATGAAAGAAGGGAAACTATTCCTAAAACATCTCATAGCCTCCTGCACATAAGTGTGGTGCACAACATTCCCATGTACAAGACTCTACTTGATGTAGCTTTCAGACTTCCTAGGACACTATTGAACCTTAGGCTCTGATACCAAGTTTGTAACGCCCCAATTTTCTGAACCGAAATGCTACATGGTGCTTATGACCCTGAAGGACCACAAGCTAACCCATGATTAATATCTGTACCTATAAATTGCATAATATCTTATAAAATATGCGGAAACATGAACTGTAAGGACATAAGGTTCAATACTGATACATATCTAAAAAACATGGTATAACAATACCAAAAAGAAACATAAATACTGAACATCAAATCTGACATCTAGTCTGAAAGCCTCTAACTGACTGAATAAGGAGTTGTAGGAACATGTCTCCAACTAACTTCATGAATTGAAAAACTAATCTAAAATACTGTAATAAAGTAATAATAATATTATCCTCGAATGAAGAGGAGCACTGACTGCTAAAATCTGTAATGCTACTGCTGCTCTGAAACTCGTACCTCTGTACCTATAGTGTTAAATAAAAAACCATAGCGTGAATGCATCAGTACGACTGAATGTACTGAGTATACGAGTGAGGTAGGTTAAATGCAAAGGTTTTATATGCATGAACAATGCTGACTGATATGAACGTGAGAATACATACATATGTAACTGCAACTAAACTCGTGGTATACTGACTACTAAGTCTGAATACTGATAACTTGAGTTTACTGATGCTGAGATACTAAATGACTGAGTTTACTGATATTGAGATACTAAATGACTGAGTTTACTAATATTGATATGTAATTCACTAATAAGTGAGGAACTGATACTATATTATTGAATACTGGGAGACTGATACTATATTACTGATAAAAGAATAATTATTTCTGATAGTTTTGATTATGAAGAACTGATTTGATTGACCGTATATAACAGTCCTGAAACTGAGCTCGTGATAACATGACTACTGAGTATGAATACTGAAGACATGTATTTACTGATAACATATCATGAATGATAACTGAATTCTAATAACTGATATATATGATAACATAAGTTCTGATAACTGATAGAATGAATGACTGTATCTAACAGTCCTAAAACTGATGAAACTGCTAAGTTCCATACTGTATCTGAGTTGACTGTATCTGACAGTCATGATATCCTGAAGAACTATCTGAGTTCTTTTACTGAGACTGATACTGAAACTGTGGGAAGTAGTGATCTAACCAACATGCCCTAAATACTCTATAATAGCTAAGCTGGGGTCCAATCTCTACTCTGATTGAAAGGGTGTCAATACCACACCACTGGTAAGGACAAGCTATGAGTGACCCTCATCTGGCAGGTACTCTAATAAGAATGGTGGGAACCCTCATCTGACAGATTAAGCCACCTCATCTACCCTTAACTGACAGGTACTAATGTCTTAGTCTATGCTGGCTACATAGTTCTGGAACGCAAGGACTGCTTCTAAGAATCACACCCTCTACTGGCAGGTGAGTTCCCATCCTTGGGTTTGCTCGGTGCTGAATCCTACGCCCAACTAAATGACACTGAACTGATTATACTAAACTGATTTCCTAGTTCATACTAGAATTAACTGAACTGTTACTGATTGTTCTGTTTAACTAAACTGAACATGGACTGAGTTTATTAAGTTCTGATGACTAGCGGAACATTATTGAATTCTGTTAACTGACTAAATGCTACTGAGTTCTGTTAGCTGACTGAAGTCTACTGAACATGGCTTGACTGAGAGTATCGTGAAAACATGGCATGGATCTAGGCACACAGCTATATTTTTTGGGTACGAATACCCCCAGGACTCGATGGAAGGAAATTGACATGACTTAACATACAAGAGTACTTGACCAATATTAACAATCCATAATATAGCATCTACGGAGAATTCATAAATCATATGGTTTTCATTACCTTTTCATACAGCTAACATCATGTTCAATTCTAATATCATGAAAAGCTAACAACATATTCATAGAACATTAATAGCATAGAAATCATCTTGATCAAGTAGACATGGCATAACTTAAGAGACATGACAAAATCTTGGAGCATGAAGGCTAGGTACTTGATCATCATTTATTCGTTGAGGAACATTATCAAACACATGGTAGGCATAGCTTTAGCATAGGAGTCAACTTAAGCACATGGATATGGTATGGATTCATCATTTAGATCACAAATAGGTCAAAGTGCTCAATTCTTCTTCACTTAGGCATTTTAACAAACACCTTGCATGCACTATTTAGGGCATAGGCCTAATGATCAATTTTATACACCATAACACCATAATTCAACTCAATTCCACCAATTGAATTCATAAAATATCATGGTATCATGAACAACATGTAAAGATTCAAACTTTATTCACACAATATGGAATTTACGTGAAATCATAAAACATGGAGTAAGGACTTGTTAATTGAGCACTCTTAAATCATGAAAACATGATTATACCTATTCTAGGCATTTCATCGAACACCTTGCATGCATAATTTATGGCATAGGTGTTCTTAATAATTTAGTCATCTTAAACCACCCAATTTTATGGGTTTTAACTACAAGCACACATACTTCATGAGAATCACCCTAAATTAACATCTTGAAGCATAAAAAACAACCATCAACATGTATATGATCATATCTCAACAAGACAATCACAATATAGAATTTAAAGCATGGTTCTTGGACTCCTACGGATGAAAGGAATCCGTGGTTGAACACTACGCATACCTTAGGTGGAAGATTCTAGAAGAAATTCTTAGACATGTTCTTGATTCCTTGACTTGGGTTCTTGTTCCTTTGAAAGAAAATAAATTGGCTCTTGAGTTGTAAAAACTTGAATATCATATTTCTTAACGAAGGATTTGATTCTTATTATAGGTTATGATCTTGAGAGAAACCCTTCTTTTGATGTTGAAGATAAATGAGAAGTTATGTTCTTCAATTGATGGGATTTGGGTCTTCAAATTGAAACCCTAACTTGAGTTCTTGAGAGGATTTTGAGAAGAGAAGTATATTTTTCTGAAAATAAGCCTTAATATCGTGTTTGGGGTATATATATGGGTGGAAGATGACCAAAATACCCCTAAGGAACAATTAAGGTCAAATCTGTCCCTAATTGACTGTCTGATAGGCTGAAGTAAATTGATCATAACTTTTTATTTAGATGTCCAAATGGGATGAAACTAATTTCATTGGAAATAAGAATCAAATATCTTTCCATTGATATATAGAATCTCTCACAGTTCATTATATATTGGTAGTTATGATCGTTTGAAATTGACCTTGAAATGCTGAAAAAACTGGGCAGGCACTGGAGTTAGCAGGCTGCGCGGGCTAATCGCCCAAGGCTTCTATTTTGGGTACCCAAACATTCCTTTACACTACTACGAAAATTCCAAAACTCACTTGAGATATACTACGAGCTTTCCCAATCATAACTCTTCAAAATTGAAAAACGAACGTCGGGAAGGTTGCCAAATAAATTCCCAAAGTTTGGAGGTCTAAAATAAGACTAAGTGTTGAATCTTGAACACTTAGCAAAATTTTCTAAGTCTTGGGATCTTTCATGGAGCTTTACGAGCTGAATTTGACACGTGATTTTATGGGCTATTACATCATCTATATGCATTTTAAATTCTTTTAAATCATCAAAGTTATATGTTAATGGTTTTTGGGTAATTATACTATTTTTATCTATTAATTCAATTCTTACAGTAGTCTTATGTTTTTTCCATCCTTTTAATGGATCTTCACTGTATAGTTGTCTTAACTTTTTCTTTATTATTTCTACCTTATCTATTGAAAATATAGTTATTTCTTCTTTATTTATTGAAAATATAACTAGTTCGATTGTGTCTTCAGTATTTTTTATATTTTTTAATTTTTGTGTGATTCTTCACTTCCTTTTATCCAATCAGTTTTCTTTCTTATTTTATTAATAACTCTTTTTGCTCTTACCTTTTGTTTACATGGTGTTGTAAACCACCAGTGTGTTTTAGTTATTATATGTAGGTATAGTTTATCTAAACATGACATTCCTAAAAGAATATCTTTTGATGTTAGTTCATAATTATAGATTTCTTCTATTGTTAATATCTTATCCCATACTTGTATTTTTATATTTCTAGCTTTATAGGTAATTAAGCTTCCTTCATTATTAAATCCTTTGACTACTATTGGTGTTTTTAGCTTATCCTATTTGTCTTCTGGTAAACAATTATATCTACATAAGTTGGCTTCTGCTCCTATATCTATCATAGGTGTATAATATCTATTATAATATCCTTCTACTATTATTTTCATAAGTACATATATTTTCATGTTAAATCTCTCCTTATTGATAATTTTTCCTTATTATTGGTTATGGTCAATTGTGTATGTTCTATATTGTAGGGTTTTACTTGTTCTAACCATTTTATTCATAATATTATATCTGCTTTTTGCATATCTTCCTTTATTTCAAATTCTATTTTTATTTTTCTAACTCCTATTATTATTTCCTTTTCTGTTTTTTCTTTAATAGTTATAAAACTTCTTGGTAGATCTGGGCATATATTACTATTAAATTTTATTTCTTCATTTTTTACTAGATATTTTGCTATATAATTTTCTTCTTGTGCTGTATTTAGAAGTATTAAATATTCTTTTTCATTTATTGTTCTCATTCTATAATATTGAGTTAAATTAACAGTTGAAGATATTTCATAATTTGTTCTTTTTGATGATCCTGATGATTCTGGTTTTTCAAAAGCTATTCTTTTTGTTGTACTTATTCTATCATTTATTATTTCTAAATCTTCTTCTATATCTATGTCTTTGTAACTATAATTATTGTTATCAATTGTTTTTACAAATTGCACAAAAGAACTTTCTATTTGTATTTTATTAATTTTATTTTTTCTTGTTATTTTATGTTTTGTTGTTAATATATATAGATTTTTACATCTTGCTGTAAATATTTTACTTCCTGGGGTTAGTTCTATTATTGATATTTTCCAATATAATACTAATGATTGATCTATGTTTCTATCTGTTATTGCTACTGAGTAATTCACACTTAGTATAAATTTCAATTTTTGGTATATTAAATTTCCTCTTATAGTAGTTATTATACTTTTTTTTATAGGCTTTATAATTCTATCATCTGCTAAATATAATTGTATTGGTGTATCTATTCCTTCTCTAAAACATGCTTTTATCAATATCTCTGTTCCTCCAAGGTGTACGTATTTTATTGGGTCTTTACTTTTTATATCGTTTATTTCTTTATTAATTATTCTTTTTGTTACTAGTGGTGTACTAGCTCTACCTTTTGCATATCCATTGTCTATTACATGTGCTTTTCGGCTTACTACGTAGTATTCTTCTTTTCGTCTACAAAATATGTTTTTTATTGTTGGTATTTTAAATATTTTTTCTACAATTAAATATAATTATTTTTATTTTATTTCGTCAAATATATTATTATCAAATATTATTTTCTGATCTGTTCCTTTTTCACTTAAATATTCTTCCTTTGTTATTATTTTTATGTTTTCTGCAGTTATTTGATTCGTCTGATTTACTATCTATTTCATTTTTTGAAATTTTATATATACTATTTTCACTTTCTAATTCATAATCTATATAATCTATTTGCATATATTTTGCATTTTCTATCTTTATTTATGATATTTGTTTCTTTTTGGGATCTTTAGGCATTTTACAATTTCTAGCTAAATGTCCTAGTTTTCCACAATTATAACAAGTACATTCTTTTATAGATTTCTTTCTCCTATATGGTCTTTTATATTTACAAGTTTTTACATAATATATTTTTCTTGGTTTCTTATACTTATATTTTGATTTTTTATATTTCTTATATTTCTTATGTCTTTTTCTTTTCTTATAATATTTTTTTGTCACATCCAAATTGGGGTGATATTTTATCCTTGCAACATGCTAAATTTCTTATTAATGTTTTTTCCATTTTCATTTCTTCTCTGTATTTTTCACATAAATTTATATACCATTTTTGTAGAAATTTTATTCTTGCTCCTAGGGTATCTACTATTTTTTCTTCATCCCAACTCTTTATTATTATTAAACTAAATGGTTCAAGTAATTTACTAAAATATAATATTCTCACTTCTTTACTTTCTTTTGTATTATATTCTCCCTTATAGTAGTATTCTTTAAATGTGCACATATATTCATCTATATAGAACATATTACATATTGCTAGATTTAACATTAAATTCCTATTTGTATCTTTTTCTTTGTTTTGATCTTCTTCTTCTGTTGTCTTACTGCTAAATTCATCTCTTATAGTCATTTCATATTTTTTCAATATGTCTATTGGTGTTAGTTTAGTTATTGTTGTTCCTTCTATTTCTTCATCATTCCTTAATACCTTTTTACTATTTTCAGTTAAATTTAAAAACATAATTTTGTTGTTCCTATTAGTGTTCTTTCTATATATTCTGGTGTATCTATTGCATTTATACCATTATCTAATAATTATTTTGTTATATATTCTATCCATAATTGTATCATTTTTTTCTACATCTATTACACAATCTAAGTCTAAGAAGTTATAATTTTTATTAATTATTTGTTTTGGCGTCCATTTGTTATATTCATCCTTTAGGTTATATTTTTTAAACTTATTTTAATAATAATATGTAGGTTTTCTTATTTTTGATGTACTAGGTATTATATTTTCATCATCCTTTTTATCAAGAGTGTTTATTTCCGTGTTTTATTTTCTAAGTTTTCTTTATTAATTATTTCTTGTTTTTCATTTATTTCTAGTTTTTCTATATTTGTTAAGATTTATGTATATGTTTCACTATCTTCCGAATCATAATTATCTGTTTCTTCAGCATCTATTGTATTTATTTCTATTTCATTATTTTCTAATTTTTCTTTAAATTGATTTATCTCAATTAATAATTTTTGTTCTTTATCCTTTTCTTCCTTTTCTTTCTGTCTTTTTTCATACAAGTCTTTTAGCATTTGTAGTTCTTTTTCTAATTCAGCAATCCTATTATTTTTAGTTTCTTCTATTTTTCGTATTTCTTCTGTAGTTTGTTGTTTTATTTTATTTATTTCTTTTTTCCTATCCATTTCTGCATTTTCTTTTGATATTCTTAGCATAGCTATTAATTTATCTTCTAATTTAAATTCTTCCTTTTCTAGCATTAAGTATAAATGTTCACCTATTTTCTTGTATCGTCTTCGTAGATTAGAAAATACTATTCTTATTTTTAATCATTCATGATTTTCATATATTTTTCATCTATTATAAATTCTTCTTTGTTCATTTTATCTACTTAATAGTGTATAGATCATGTTGAAATATGTATTCTAGACTATCTATTTGTGATTCTAAATGTGATATTTCTTTTTTTTGTGCATTTATTGATTTTTGACATACTCCAACAATTATATTATATTGCAGTCTCTCTTTTCTTATTTTTAATTCTCTTCGTTTTTCAGATATTATTTGTTTTAGTTCTTTATATTTTTGTGATTTTGTTATGTTATTCATCTGTACCATATTTATAATTTTTTGATGGATACCAAAATCTAATTTTATCATAATTAGGTGGTATGCATCTCATTCTTCTAGATTTTAAATGAATTATTAATTTTGCCTTATTGCTAGATATTAAAGTAATTAAGTAGGCTAACCTATGGGAGTATTCTTTTTTTTTTATTTAACTTATTATGTTCTGGGTAGTAACTAGTTAAAATTCTTCTAATTTCTCTAAAAGCTTGTGTATTTTTAAATGGTCTTCTCATATTTAACAAATAAATAACAACATAATTAACAAAATAACTTAATTAATAATAGTCTCATAATCAACAATTAAATTAACATTTCTAACATTTATCATAATTAACACATATATGCTTTTACGTTTTTTAAATAACATGGGTCTGATACCAATTGTAAGGGGTACGGATAACTTGGGTAATTTGCATGGATAACTTGTACTTGGATAACTAGTATATTAATTATTTGCCTCATAGCTCTACTATATTTTGTATATAGTAGTATATCATCTATCTATACTATACAATTAGGTAATTATTTAAAATAACTATCCATAAAGTGTTGGCATCTACCTGATGCATTTTTATATCCAAATGGTAACACATTCCATTCATAAAATCCTTGTGGTACTGTAAACGCAGTTAACTTTTTAGATTCTTCTTATAACTTTAAATGGTAAAATCCTTATTTACAAACAAATTTACTAAAGTAATTATATCCTTGTATTTGTCTTATTTTTAATATTTTCTTTGGTATTTGTAACGTCCCAATTTTTCTGAACTGAAGCGCTACACGGTGCTTATGACTCTGAAGGACCACAAGCTAACTCGTGACTGATATCTGTACCTGTACACTACAATATATGACTTAATAATGCAGAAAACATAAACAATAGGCCATAAGGTTCAACTGCATAGAATATCTGACAAATCATAACCTCTATATGGGGTAACAAATATCCAAAACAACTGAAATCTGAATCAAATCTGAACTAAATCTGAAAGCCTCTAAATACTGTCTGAATAAGGAGTTGAAGGAGCATGTCTCCAACTAACTCCATCTAGCAAAATTGAACTGAAATAATAAATAAAATAAATAATATCATCCTCGAATGGATGAGGACTCACTGCAACTCTGCGACTGGAATGCTACTATTACTACTGATCTAGAACTCGTGTCTGTGAACCTATGGTGTAACATAAAAGAAAGCACCATAGCGCTAATGCGTCAGTACAACTGGGAGTACTGAGTATATGAGTGAGGTAGGCTAAAGGCAAAAGGGTTTACATGCATGAACGATGCTAACTGATTGACTGATATAAATGTAAGAGTGCAAACATGCATACATAGTAACTGGAATCATGAATACGTGATAATTAGATCTGTACGCTAATACATAGTTTACTGATATCTAACATGAATAATACTGGAATCATGATAACATAGGTGGCTGTGTCTGACGGTCCTGAATCTGATGAAACTACCTGAGTTTCGTACTGTAATTGAATTGACTATATCTGTGTAACGCCCCGAAAAATGGGTCCCAGAGCATCACACGGTGCTTGGGGCTATCAGTAGTCCCAAGCTAACCCTTTGAGCCATTTTTATTCAGTTCAACACAAATCAACAGGGTTTCCATAAATAACCCTCAAATATCAACAGAGTAATCATCATCCAAGAATAAAAGAATTTCAGAAAGATAACAAAATACGACTTGTTAGTCAACTCCCAACATCTATACTAGTCTGACAAGCCTCTAAGAAAATCAATAAAACCAGCGAGCCATTGAGACATGCCCCAACTAACTCATACTCAGTTATCAAATGTAAACAATTCCGTGAAACAAACATCAGACATCACGTCCTCGGAACATGAGGACTCACCACAATAGAGGATATAGAACAGCATGCTCAAAGAATCACTGTCGAACCTAGAACTGAGCACCTGAACCTACATTCTGAGAAAATGCAGCCCACATCCGAAGATATGGGTCAGTACCATGGAAAGGAACCGAGTATATGGGGGTGTATGCAGTTGTATAAACATCATCATCATAAATATTTATAAGAAATATGCAGAATGTATGAAAGACTCACATAGCCCAAAGAAAATCATCATAATCATGAGAGGATGAAATAAGTACAATAACACATGTGAGTCATCATATAATTTGTCAATCACTTTCAGTTCATCAAGAATATCAATTCTCATAATGTAAATATCATTTAAATCTTTCGAAAGAATAACTTTCACAATTCTACTTTCAAATCACTTCACTATTCACCATAGACACATGGAAACACACACACACTGGGAGATCCTATAACCGACATAAACTATGTGAGATAAATGGAGTCCAACGTATAACCCACGTTGGGGAGAGCCGTCCTATCCTTTCCATCGGAGTAGGACTATCGATATCAAATCCACACAAACTAGTGATCACTATATAAATCAGCCTCAGGCTCACTCCTACGGGGGTACGTAGTTCTAGGGAAGTAAGGTCGCTTTATACCTCCCACTCGGTGCTAAAGATTTCTCCCGAACTTAGCTCAGATCATTTCAAAGATAATCCACTATAAAACAATTTTAGTAATATATAAATATACATCGGGAGCCATCATGTTTCCCATCTATCAAAATCAACCACGTTGTAGATTTCTTTCACACTCGAGTTCAAAACAACTCCATTAAGACCAAAAGGTCAAATCATTCAAAATATCTCAAATATTCAAAATCAACATGCTTATAACACACACTTTCTCAAAAAAAAAAACATAATTTCCAATGGGGATTCACGACCAAAATATCAAAATCATGATAGATATCGTTCAAGATTCATGCTTTATATCACCATACATGTAAATTAATTTTCCAAAATAATAAACATAAATATTTCATAATAATCATCATAAGATATGGGTTCATGCTTCAAATTCATAAAAATCAAATAAAAATCATGCTTTTGAAGAAAATTACTTTTGGGCACAAGAACGAAAGAGAGTTCTTGTTGAAAAACCCCACATACCTTGAATGATGAACTTTAGATCGATACTCATTTTTGAGATGTTAATCGTGCCTTTGAATGATGGTTCTTGGAGTTCTTGAACTAGGAACTTGGAATCTTGAATAAATTTGCCGAATTAAGGTTGAACTTTGGAGGTTCTTGAAGTTGGATGTAGGAGCTTAGGGTTTTATTTTTGAGGAATTTTGATGAAATATAACATATATGCTTCTAATAGGCTTTAATATAGGGTTTGGAAGGATTTTGGGTGAGGAGGAATGACCAAAACGCCCCTAAAAATAAAAAAATTTCTTGAATCTGTCCTTTGGTAGACTGTTTTGATAGTCTGAAGTAGATCAACCATAACGTTTTACCCCAATATTCAAATTAGATGAAACTAATTTCATTAGAAATAGGACTCTCATATCTTTCCGTTGATATATAGTATCTTACCCAGATCATTGTGTACAAGGAGTTATGATTGTTTGAAGTTGACCCAAAAATTTACTTTTGGTAGGGGTAAGTAGATAGACCATAAATTTTTGCTTCGATAGACAAATTGGATGAAACCAATTTCATTAGAAAGAGAACTCGCAGAGATTTCCATTGATATATAGTAGATCACCCAGATCATTATGTACAAGGAGTTATGATCATTTAAAGTTGGAGCAAAAATATGCCAGGCCTCAGTACTTTTTCCTGCAAGTTTTACTGTTCACTACTATTCACAGTTCGATCGGAATGTTCAAACTCATCGCTCGGGTGTCCATTTTGGATGATCCACATATCTTTGGAAATCGTATTCGATACTCTAAGAAATGGTGGGTCATAATCTAAGACATTTTGCACGAAAAATTCATAATTCATTCTAGAAGATAGAACCCAACACGTTTACGCTCAAAATTTCAACGAAAAATTTTCTGGGGTATTACATCATCCCCCCCTTGGAAACATTCATCCTCGAATGATGTTGGACATGCCAAGATTAGATAGGGAATAGAGCATACAGCTGAAACCATTCGTTAGACTCATCACCACATCGTTTCTCACTCCGAATGCAACATAGAATGCATAAATTCAAGAAACTACACCTGAACACATAATAAATGACAGCTGAACTGCTGCAACTTTTATCAAAAGTGCATGATTTAGGAAAAATGGTACCTTCGGCTTGATCGGAGTTCACGGAAAATAGGTGCGGGTACTTGGATTGCATATCCGCCTCATCTTCCCAAGTTGCACCCTCAACAGATTGGTTTCGCCACAACACCTTGACCAAGGGAACTTCTTTGTTCCTTAGTCTTCGGATACTGAAATCAAGAATCTCAACAGGAATCTCATCTAAAGAAAGATTTTCTTGAATGTCAGCACTCACAAAGGAATCACTACCACAGCATCGCTAATATGCTTTCTAAGCATGGAGACATGGAATATTGGATGAATAGAGGACAACTCGGAAAGCAACTCGACTTCATAAGCTACCGTACAAACACAGCTAAGAATTTTGTAAGGACCAACATAATGGGGACTAAGCTTCCCCTTCTTTCCGAATCTCTTCACCCCCCTCATGGGTGAAATTTTCAGATACACTAGGTCACCAACTTCAAACTCAAGGTCTCTCCTTCTAACATCTGCATATGACTTCTGATGACTCTGCGCAGTTTTCAACCTTTCCCTAATCAATTTAAATTTTTCCATAGCCTTAAATACCGAATCAGGACCACTCACAGCCGTTTCACCCACCTCGAACCAACCTATGGGTGATCTACACTTCTTCCCATTTAAGGCTTCAAATGGAGACATGCCAATACTAAAGTGGAAACTGTTATTGTAAGCAAACTCTATTAATGGTAAGTGATTATCCCACTTCCCTTAAAGTTAAGTGCACAAGATCTCAACATATCCTCTAAGGTCTGGATGGTCCGCTCAGCCTGACCATCGGTCTGCGGATGAAAAGCAGAACTCAAAAACATTTGGGTACCAAGATCCTTCTGAAAAGCTTTCCAAAATTGCGAAGTGAACTGAGTATCCCTATCCTAAATTATAGACAAGGGAACTCCATGCAGTCTGACTAGCTCTCGGATATACAATCTAGCATAATCCTCAACAGTATATGAAGTATGAATAGGCAAGAAATGTGCAGACTTAGTCAACCTATCAACCACAACCTAAATGGAATCATGATGGCGTCGGGAAGGAGGTAAACTAATCACGAAGTCCATATTTTTCTCTTCCCACTTCCAGGTGGGAATACTAAACTCTTGCATCATACCACCAGGTCTTTGGTGTTCAACCTTAACCTGTTGGCATGTTGCATACTTAGCTACAAATGCTGCTATATCTTTCTTCATGCCACTCCACCAATATATTTCCCACAAGTCTCGGTACATCTTGGTGGCACCAGGATGAATAGAATATCGCGCCCTGTGCGCTTCAGCCATAATCCTCTGTCTCAGATCATCAATATTCGGGACACATAATCTACCCTGCAATCTCAACACACCATCTCCCCCTTGGGAGAAAACCTCTTCTTTTTGGTCCTTGACTGACTCCTTCAGTCTGACCAAACTAGCATCTAAGTATTGCTTTTCCTTCAGTTCTGAAACCAAGGAGGATTCGAAACTACTCTGAACCCCTATACTACCTTCAGCAGAGTCAAACAACCTAACCCCAATCTAGCCAAACGATGTACATCACAAGCCAACTCTTTCTTACCTTCTACCACATGTGAAACACTACCCATGGACACTCTACTTCGGGCATCCGCCACAACATT
>NC_061122.1:50813466-50827712 GCF_002878395.1 Capsicum annuum
TTCAGTCTGACCAAACTAGCATCTAAGTATTGCTTTTCCTTCAGTTCTGAAACCAAGGAGGATTCGAAACTACTCTGAACCCCTATACTACCTTCAGCAGAGTCAAACAACCTAACCCCAATCTAGCCAAACGATGTACATCACAAGCCAACTCTTTCTTACCTTCTACCACATGTGAAACACTACCCATGGACACTCTACTTAGGGCATCCGCCACAACATTGGCCTTGTTCGGATGGTACAGCACACTTATATCATAGTCCTTTAACAATTCTAACCATCGTCTGCCTAAGATTCAATTCTCTCTGCATAAACACATACTGCAGACTCTTATGATCAGTGAAAACATCAACATGGACACCATACAAATAGTGTCTCCAGATTTTCAAAGCAAACACAACAGCAGCCAACTCAAGGTCATGGGTGGGGTAATTTTTCTTATGGGGTTTCAACTGTCTAGAAGCATAACCTATCACCTTACCCTTTTGTATCAATACGCAACCCAACCCAACTCTCGAAGCATCACAGTACACCACAAAACCATTAACACCATCAGGCAAAGTCAAAACAGGGGCTGAAGTGAGTCGAGTCTTCAACTCCTGAAAACTCTTCTCATAAGATTCAGACCAAAAGAACTTCACTTTCTTTTGGTTCAACCGAGTCATAGAAGACGCTATAGAGAAGAAACCCTCAACAAAATGGCGGTAATAGCCAGCTAAACCCAATAAAACTTGGATATCAGTCAGAGAAATAGGTCTAGGCTAATTTCTAACAGCTTCGGTCTTTTGGGGATAAACTCTAATACCCTTGAAAGAAATGATATGACTCAGAAAAGCAACTGACCTTAGCCAAAACTCACACTTACTGAACTTGGCAAACAACTTGTGATCTCTAAGGGTTTACAAGAAAGTTTGGAGATGATCAGAATGTTCATCCTCAATACTGGAGTACACCAGTATATCATCGATGAACACTATGACAAACATATCCAGATATGATCTGAACACTCAATTCATGAGGTCCATAAAAGCTGCTGGGGCATTAGTTAACCCAAAAGACATACCAAGAAACTCAAAATGGCTATAACGAGTTCAGAAAGAGATTTTTGGGATTTCACACTCCCTAACTTTGAGTTGATGATAGACGGAACAAAGGTCTATCTTTGAGAATAACTTGCACCTTGCAATGGTCAAACAAATCATCTAGTCTAGGAAGGGGGTACTTATTTTTTACGGTGACTCTAACCAA
This sequence comes from Capsicum annuum, assembly GCF_002878395.1. NCBI lineage: Eukaryota > Viridiplantae > Streptophyta > Magnoliopsida > Solanales > Solanaceae > Capsicum > Capsicum annuum. The sequence continues at coordinate 50,814,715 of NC_061122.1, forward strand.
ATGGTAAATACACCCCTTGGAAATAAGCTTTCTAGCTTTGAGGTAAGAGATAAAATGACTCTTGGGTGACACAGAATTCCCAGACCACTCAAACACAAATGCATCTGGAAACTAAAACTTGACCACTCAGGTCCGATAATAAATAGAGGCATTAGAAGAATACAGCCAGTCCATACCCAGAATCGCATCAAAATCTACCATGTCTAACTCAATCAGATCAGCCAACAAGACTCTATAAAGAACGGTAATAGGACACTTTTTATACACTTTCTGGGCAATAATTGAATCACCCACTGGGGTAGAGACTAGGATAGGCTCAGGAATAATCTCAGGACTCATTTCAAAATTCACAGCAATCAAAGGTGTAACATATAAGAAACTGGATCCAGGATCCAACAAAGCATACACATCAAACTGAAATATACGAAGCATACTAGTAACAACATCGGGAGAGTCCACCTATTCTTGGAGGGATGGTAAAGCATAGAATCTATTTTGGTGCTGCCCGCCAGCATTGCTAGAAGAGGCGCCCTGAGCTGGGGCTGGGTGAGTCGCTGGAACTGGAGCACTAACAGTCTGAGTCTGGGTCTGAAGGCGATAGTCACGACGCCTTTGTCCATCTTGTGGACAATCTCTAACTCTGTGACCCATGTCACCACACCAAAAACAACCCCTCTTCTCACCCCAACACTCACTTAAATAAGCCCTACCACACTTAGGACACAGGGGATGATTTGGCTTACTGCCAGTACTGTATTGGGACCTGGATGTATATGACCTAGTACCTTGCTCCTGCCTACCTCTAAGCACGGGAGCACTAGCAGATGATGGTGCTGGCATAGACGAACGATCCTTATACTGAGGGCAACTCTTTCCCTACGATCTAGTCTGACCCTATCTATGCTGCTCGAACTTAGCTCTCTTATTCCCTCTCATTCTATCTCTCTCCTTAATCTTATCTACCTTAATCCTTTGGGTATGATTCATCATCCTAGAAAGATTCATCTCACTATCAAGCATAGCAAACCTATACTCCTTAACCATATAACTGGACACTCTAGTCACAAACTTACTCATACTAGCCCGATTATCAGCCACTAAGTCAGGAGCATACTTGGCCAATTGATTGAACTTTAGATAGTACTCTCTAATAGTCATAGAGCCCTGTCGCAGGTTCATACACTCTTCCACCTTCACCTCCCTTATATCCAAAAAGAAAAACTTATCCAGGAATGCATCCTGTAACTCTTGCTAAGTTGTAGAGACAGCTCCCTCACCTCTACCTTTTCTCCAAGCAACAACCTTGTCATAAGCAAGGTCTTTCAACCTATACGCAGCCAAATCCATACTATGTTTCTCAGATACATGCATCACCTGAGTAATTTTCCGCACCTCCTCTAAAAACAACCGTGGATCCTTATCAGACTTGGACCCATAGAATTCCGGTGGATTTATCTGCATGAAGTCATGAATCCTGGCAATAGCTGAATCACCTCCCTGCTGCTGTGGAGGCGGGGCTGGGTTGGCCTGAATATTTGCAGTAACAGCTTGGGCTAGCGCCTGAAAGGCTGCCTAAAATTCATCATAAGACATATTTTTATTCAATGGGCCAGGGGGTTAAGGTTACTGACCATCATTATTTTTTCTTGCTCGACGTGAAGGAATATTTTCGAAAGAGAAGAGCACGAATCAATAGCAGAGAGAGACACTTTATGCATGATAGACTTCTGAAAGAATGAATCACACTTTTTCCTAAAACGTCTTATAGCCTCTTTCTCATAGATGTGGCGTGCTATACACTGATGATCAAGACTCTATTTAACAAGGCTTGTCAGACTCCCTAGGACACCTTAAAACCTTAGGCTTTGATACCAAGTTTGTAACGCCCCAGAAAATGGGTCCTAGAGCATCACACGGTGCTTGAGGCTACGAGTAGCCCCAAGCTAACCCTTTGAGCCATTTTCATCTAGTTTAACACAAATCAATGGGGTTTCCATAAATAACCCTCAAATATTAATAGAGTAATCATTATCCAAGAAAAAAAGAATTTTAGAAAGATAACAAAATAAGACTTATTAGTCAACTCCCAACATATATACTAGTCTGACAAGCCTCTAAGAAAATCAATAAAAACAGCGAGCCATTGAGACATGCCCTAACTGACTCAAACTCAGTTATCAAATGTAAACAATTCTGTAAAACCAACATCAGACATTACATCCTCGGAACATAAGGACTCACCACAACAGAGGATATAGAACAACGTGCCCGAAGAATCACTATCAAACCTGGAACTGAGCACCTGAACCTACATTCCAAGAAAATGCAGCCCACATCTGAAGATGTGGGCCAGTACCATGGAAAAGAACTGAATATATGATGGTGTATACAGTTGTATAAAAATCATCATCATAAATATTTATAAGAAATATGCAGAATGTATGAAAGACTCACATAGCCCAAAGAAAATCATCATAATCATGAGAGGATAAAATAAGTACAATAACACATGTGAGTCATCATATAATTTTTCAATCACTTTCAGTTCATCAAGAATATCAATTCTCATAATATAAATATCATTTAAATCTTTCAAAAGAATAACTTTCACAATTTCACTTTCAAATCACTTCACCATTCACCATAGACACAAGGAAACAGACACACACTGGGAGATCCTATAACCGACATAAACCATGTGAACTACATAGAGTCCAACGTACAACCCACGTTGGGGAGAGCCATCCTATCCTTGCCATCGGAGTAGGACCATCGATATCAAATCCACACAAACTAGTGATCACTATATAAATCAGCCTCAGGCTCACTCCTATGGGGGTACGTAGTTCTAGGGAAGTAAGGTCGCTTTATACGTCCCACTCGGTGCTAAAGATTTCTCCCAGACTTAGCTCAGATCATTTCAAAGACAATCCACAACAAAACAATTTTAGTAATATATAAATATACATCAAGAGCCATCGTGCTTCCCATCTATCAAAATCAACCACGTTGTGGATTTGTTTCACACTCTAGTTCAAAACAACTCCATTAAGACCAAAAGGTCAAATCATTCAAAATATCTTGAATATTCAACATCAACGTACTTATAACACACACTTTCTTAAAAAAATACAATTTATAATGGGGATTCACGACCCAAATATCAAATCATGATAAATATCGTTTAAGATTCATACTTTATATCACCACACATGTAAATTCATCTTTCAAAATCATAAACATCAAGATTTCATAATAATCATCATAAGATATAAGTTCATACTTAATATAGGGTTTGGACGAATTTTGAGTGAGGGGGAATGAACAAAATGCCCCTAAAAATCAAAAAAATTCTCGAATCTGTCCTTTGGTAGACTATTTTGATAGTCTGAAGTACATCAACAATAATGTTTTACTCTAATATTCAAATTGGATGAAACTAATTTCATTAGAAAGAGGACTATCATATCTTTCGGTTGATATATAGTATATCACCCAGATCATTGTGTACGAGAAGTTATGATCGTTTGAAGTTGACCCAAAAATTCACTTTTGATAGGCTGAAGTAGATCGACCATAACTGTTTGCTCCGATAGATAAATTGGATGAAACCAATTTCATTAGAAAGAGGACTCTCATATCTTTCTGTTGATATATAGTATCTTACCTAGATCATTGTGTACGAGGAGTTATGATCATTTGAAGTTGACCCAAAAATATGCTAGGCCTCAGTACTTTTTCCTGCACATTTTACTGTTCACTACTATTCACGATTTGATTGGAATATTCATAACTCGTCGCTCGGGTGTCCTTTTCGGATGATCCACATATCGTTGGAAAGCTTATTTGATACTCTACACAATGGTGGGTCATAATCTAAGATATTTTCCATGGAAAATTTATAATTCATTCTAGAAGATAGAACCCAACACGTTTATGCATAAAATTTCAATGAAAAATTTTCCAAGGTATTATGATCTGACAGTCCTGAAATAAAAAATCTGAAAATCTATCTGAGTTCTTTTGCTGAGACTGAGACTGAAACTATGGGAGGTAGTTGTTTGACCGACATGCCCCAATAACGCATATAGCTAAGTTGGGGTCCAATCTCTGCCCCGACTGGAAGGGTCTCAACTACCTCCCAGTCTCTAAACTAAAAAATTAAGCCACCTCATCAACCCTAATTTGATAGGTTAAGATGTGTCAACCTACGCTGGCTACATAGTTTTGGAACACAAGGATGATTACTAAAAATCACACCTTAAACTGGCAGGTGAGTTCCCATCCTTGGATTCACTTGGTGCTAACTTCTACTCCCATCTGAAGAAACTGAACGTGATTTAACTGACTGTACATGGACTGAGTAACTGACTTCTGTTGACTGATGAAATAGTACTACTATTTGAGAATTAACTGAGATCATGAGATTTCTGAGATTTCCTGAGTCACATGATTGACTGAGTTCTATAGATCATGGCTTGACTGATATTATCGTAATAACATGACATGGCTCTAGGAACACAACTATATTTTTTGGGTACAAGTACCCCCAAGACTCGATGAAACGAACTGACACACATGACTGACTTGATCGTAAGAGTAAAGTCCACAATTTACAATATCATAAGTAGGGGATTTCACACTAAGCATAGTTCTCAATATCATGGTCAATCCACATCACAATAACAACGTATATCACTCACATGGAATTCATGGGAAATCTTAAGGCATAGAGCATGGACTTGTCATTTAAGGACTACCATGGGACATGAATTCTATCATCCTAGGCATATTATCAAACACTTTACATGCATTCTTTTAGCTTAAGTGTGTTATGAAAAGCATGTGATTCATATTGAAGTATATAGCTAACATGGACTTGTCATTTAGACATCATAGAACCATACAAACATGAATTTCTAGCATCTTAAGCATTTTATCAAACACCTTGCATGCATTCTTTAAGGCATAGGTGAGTTTCATACTTGCACCATATTAAACCACCTAAAGTTCATGGTTTTTAACTAAAAATTTATGCACAGAAATTTGCTGGTAGTTGAGTTTTCCAGATTTATGTTTGGTTGTTGTTTTTGTTTTTTTGTAGGATTTTTTTTATATAGGTTATGCCAAGAACTACTCAATAATGAACCCCATCACATAAGCAGAATGGTATACCAACCGCTACAGTATAAGGTTGATAATGATGATGATGTGGATGGAGTAGGTGCAATGGGTGTGATCATTCCCCCTCCGTTAGCACCTGGAGCAAAGTTCAATATCACAAGAACAATGATCCAGCTCTTAAAATTTGAAGGGGTTGTTTGGAGGCGTTCCTGGGGATGACCTCTACCTGCATCTGGTGAACTTTGTCACCATTTGCAAATCCTTTGATAACCCAGAAGTGAGCTAGAGCGCTATCTAGTTAAGGCTGTTTTCACTGTCCCTGTTTGGAGAGGCAACATTATGGCTAAATGAGTTGACGCCTGACTCTATAACCAACTGGAGGCAGTTGAGAGGAGCTTTCCTAGAAAGGTTCTTTCCACTATCCAGAAAGGTACAATTAATAGATGAGATCAACAATTTTAGACAGCTCCCGAATCAGGCTTTACATGAAACTAGGGAAATGTTCAAGAAGAAGCTAACACGGTGTCCGAACCAAAACATGACCGGCATACACTTGATAGAGACTTTGTATAGAGCTTTTAACTATGTGACAAATCCAATGGTAGATAATGCTACTGGTGGGTCATTTGTTGCTCTATCATTTCAAGATGCTACTGATATACTAAATAGGATGACCAAACTAAGTCAGGCTTAGTATACCAGTGATTTTGTGGTGGCAAGTCATACTATTCCTATTGGAATGAATGATGAAAAATACAGAAGAGATGAGGAGAAGGATCAAGATATAGCCCATCTAAAGAATTAAATGGACCTGCTCACCAAGCATTTAGAGTCAAGAAGGATGGAAAAGGTAAGGGCTATAATGATTCGAGACTGTGTCAATCTGAAACCTGAAGAAGAAGCTAACTATGTTACTAATTGGGGGGTTTCGAGGCATTAGCCAAGGAAATCAAGGTCGGAACAGGTATGACAATCCTAATCATAGAGATAGGGAGCAAAAAAACTGAAGGAGCAGAAATGACAAAAGTGGGTTGTATGTTCGTGCCGAAGATCAAGAAGCGGCTGCAACTAGTTTAGGAAAGTGGTCTATGAAGGATATGATGAAAGAACTGTTAAAAGGAGTAGAGGCTACCAACACAAGATTAACCAGTATGAGGAGTGCATTTTCCACTATGAGTCAGTTGGTTAGTTCACATTCAACTTTGATTCAACAGTTAGAGCAACAGATGAGTCAAATTTCATCAACACTAAACTAGGGAAGAAGTGGTACTTCACTTACACAAACAGTTCAGGATGAGAAGACAGACGGTTCATGTCTAGCGATTACCACTAGGAGTGGAAGATGTTATCTGGCCCTTCTGTGGGTAAATATGTGAACATTGAGGAAGTTGCAGAGGAACCAACAGAACAACACCCAAAGGAGTCTGAGAAGTCAGATAGTTCTATTGATATGTCGGACAAGAAGAAGGAAGAGAAAATGGTGTTGAAACCCATCCCAAGGCCACCACCTCCCTTTCCTCAACGGTTGAGAAAAAAGGCGGATGATGCAAAATTCAGCAAGTTCCTAGCAATGCTCAAGCAGTTGACTATAAATATGCCTTTGATGGAAGTACTTGAGAAAATTCCAGGATATGCAAAATTTATGAAAGACCTTGTTACCAAGAAACGAGCGGTGAGTTACAAACTAGAAGCAGAACTCCACCATTATAGCACTATTTCCATAAGGACCTTGACGCAAAAAAATTCAAATCCAGGTACAATCACTATTCCCTGCACAATTGGAACCATGGAATTCACTAAAGCACTATGTGATTTAGGAGCAAGCGTTAACCTAATGCCTTTGACTATTTATGAAAAGTTGGGCCTGGGGAGTCCCACACCTACTAACATGAGGCTGGTGATGGCCGACAGATCAGTAAAATGACCTGTTAGCATTCTGTATGATATGTTAGTTAAGGTCTCAAATTTTATATTTTTTGCAAACTTCATTATTCTAGACTGTGAGGTGGACTTCGAGGTGCCCATAATCTTGGGTTGACCTTTCCTTACAACCGAATGTGTGTTGATTAATTTTAGAGCGAATGAGCTCTTATTCAGGGTGAACGACGAAGAGGTACGGTTTGATGTGGGCAAATCAATGAAGCAGCATGAGGAAATGAGTATGTTATCAGTAGTTGATGTGTATTTTGAGGATGAATAGGATGTAGTCAGAACTGAACAGCTTGTTATTAAACCCTTAGCCACGATTGTGATGAACTATAATAATGAAGGCATCGAGGGGTATGAAGAGACAGTTTGTACCATGACTAGCCTGGGCTCGTATTCTTATGCCCCTGAAAAGCTCGACCTTGATCTAGCAAATCAACTAACACCACCAGCCAAGCCATCTATTGAAGCATCTCCAATATTGAAATTGAAGGATCTACCTGGTCTTTTACGGTATGTGTTTCTCAAAAAGGGGAACACGCTACCTGTTATTATTGCAGCTAATTTGGAAGAACAACGGGTAAATGCACTTATTTTAATACTTTAGAGGCACAAGAGAGCAATCGGATGGACCATCGCAGATATTATTGGCATTCCCCTAGGCATCTATATGCATAAAATCCAACTAGAAGAAGATTGTACTCCTACCATTGAGCACCAGCGCCGTCTTAACCTACCAATGCAAGAGGTGGTTAAAAAGGAGATTATTAAGTGGTTGGATGCAGGAGTGATTTACCCTATTTTTGACAGCAAGTGGGTGAGTCTAGTTCAATGTGTGCCCAAGAAAGAAGGAATGACGGTGGTTGCTAATGGACTACCGTAAGTTAAACTCTTGGACACTGAAGGACCATTTCCCAATGCCTTTTATGGACTAAATACTGGATCGATTGGTTGGTAGGGGGTGGTATTGCTTCCTAGATGGTTATTCTGGATATAACCAAATTTGCATTGCTCCGGAAGATCAAGAGAACACAACGTTCATATGCCCATATGGCATATTTGCATTTAAGAGGATGCTATTTGGGCTATGCAATGCACCCACCACTTTTTAACGGTGCATGATATCTATCTTCTCTGACATGGTAGAAGACACCATAGAGGTATTCATGGATGATTTCTCTGTGGTAGGTGATTCATTTGAAATATGTCTGGAGAATCTGAATCTGGCCTTGCAAAGATATGTTGAATATAATCTAGTACTTAACTGGGAAAAATGTCATTTTATGGTAAAGAAAGGGATTGTGTTGGGCCATAAAATTTCTAAAGAAGGGATTGAAGTTGAACGAGCAAAGGTTGAAGTTATAGAAAAATTACCGCCCCCCATTTCAGTAAAGGGAGTATGTAGTTTTCTTGGTCATTCAGGGTTCTATAAGAGATTCATAAAAGACTTCTCAAAAGTTGCAAATCCACTTTGCATTCTGTTGGAGAAGGAATTGAAATTTCTCTTTGATGATGAATGCCTGAAGGCATTTGAGTGCCTTAAAAAGAAGCTGATTGAAGCCCCCATTGTTATTGCGCCTGGCTGGAAAAAACCGTTTGAAATAATATGTGATGCAAGTGAGGTTGCACTGGGAGCTGTATTGGGATAAAACAGGGATAAATTTTTTCACCCGATATATTATGCCAGCAAAGTGCTGAATGGAGCACAAAAGAATTACATAGTAACTAAATAGGAACTGCTAGTGGTGGTATATGCTTTTAAGAAATTTAGATCCTATCTGCTCGGGACTAAAGTGGTAGTCCATACTGACCATGAGGCATTGCGGTACTTAATGGCCAAGAAGGATGCTAAACTAAGGCTTATTAGATGGGTGTTGCTACTACAAGAGTTTGACTTTGAAGTCAAAGATAGGAAAGGTTGTGAAAATCAGGTTGCAGATCATTTATCTAGAATGGAAGGTGAACAGGAAGTCAATGATGAAACCAAGTTAAATGATGCATTTCCTGATGAGGAGATCCTAGAAATTACTGTGGAACCACTGCCCTAGTACGTGGACTATGCAAACTACATTGTGCGTGAGATCATCCCAGACAATCTTTCATTCCACCAAAGGAAAAAGTTCTTCCATGATGTAACACACTACTTCTGGTATGAGCCTTATCTTTTTCGGTGGTGTGCAGAAAGCATCATACGGAGATGCGTACCCAAAGTAGATGTACTATGCATACTAGAATCACTCTATGCTTCCCTAGTTGGGGGTCACCATGCAGGTGACCGAACGGCTAGAAAGGTATTGCAGAGTGGCTATTATTAGCCAGCATTGTTTAAAAATGACCACGAGTTTGTGCAGAAATGTGATCAATGTCAGAGGCAGGGATCAATATCTAAAAGGCATGAAATGTCATTAACTAAGATGCTTGAAGAGGAATTATTTTATGTCTGGGGCATTGACTTTATGGGGCCGTTTGTATGTTCTTATGGAGTGAAGTATATTCTGGTTGCTGTTGACTATGTGTCTAAATGGGTCGAAGCTGTTGCTTTGGATGACAATGAGGGAAAAAGAGTCGTATCTTTTCTCAAAAAGAATATCTTCTCTCGCTTTGGAGTACCGCACACTATCATAAGTGATAGAGAATCTCACTTTTGAAACAAATTATTTTGAGCAGCCCTAGCAAAATATGGAGTGAAACAACACAAAGTGGCTACTTCATACCACCCACAAACCAGTGGGAAAGAGGAGGTGTCGAATCATGAAGTTAAGGCCATCCTAGATAAGACAGTCAATGCTAGCCGAAAAAACTGGTCCCAAAAACTTGATGATGCCTTGTGGGCATACCGAACTGCTTTTAAGACACCCATTGGCATGTCACCATTTCAGCTGGTCTATGGAAAAGTGTGTCATTTGCCAATAGAGCTGGAACACAAGGCTTTATGGGCGCTCAAGAGGTTGAATTTGAATTGGAAGGAAGCAGCAGAGATGCGACTAGGGCAACTGAATGAAATGGATGAATTTTATCTCAGGGCATATGAATGAGCAGATTTGTATAAAAAAGATAAAAAAGTATCATGACTGGAAAATAGAGAAATGAGAGTTCAATAAAGGGGACTTGGTACTTCTGTTTAATTCTAGGCTTAAATTGTTCCCAGGGAAGCTGAAATCTAAGTGGTCAGGTCCTTTTAAGGTAAATCAAGTACACTATCCGGAGTGGTGGAACTTGAAAATTAAGATGGCAGTACATTTAAGGCAAATGGGCAACGGGTCAAGCTTTATATTGTCCCGGAAGAATCAGTGAAAAGCATCACCATCAGCTGTCTCGATGAAGTCTGAGGTAATCGAGACACGTGAATCGTGCCGCGACATTAAATCAAGCACTGCATGGGAGACAACCCATGATCCCTGAAAACAAACCAGTTCAGGTATACTCTAACTCTTAATCTAGTCTTTTTCCTTAGTTCTAAGTTGAGGGTGACTAGTATTCTATTGTTGTAAAATAGTTTTTAAAAAAAAGAAGGGGGCACAAAAGGCAGTGACATATTTTGCTCACCACTTAACCAGCCTTCCAATGCCTTGCTTGATAAACTGTGCAGATTACATTTACTTGTGACCATTGTTGCTCTTGTTGTGGCATTAATTATAGATTTTTGATGATCATTACTGAACAATGGCATTAACTAGATAAGTAGTAATATGTGATATACTTGTGTACCAGGTATGTGTGAGCTATTACTTGTTTCCCTCTGGATGCCAAAGCCAGAACTTGCCTGGTTAGTCTTGCCATGATCTTGAGATAGGAGTCAGGATAGGATCATAGGCCATCGTTAATTAACTCGCTTTTAGCCTAAATATCCTTTCCTATATGTATATCACCCTTTTGATCCCTACTTAGAGCTTAGTCTGACCATTTCTTTTGTATGACACCTTTCACCTTCCCATTGATATTATAATAAACATATTTACCCCTGGGCTTTCTTGGACACTGAGCACTTGATTTAGGCAAACATCTTAAGTTGAGGGTGGCTACCATAGAGGTGGATGGTGTAAAATAAGAAGCATGAAGAAGGGTGGATTAAAAGAGAATAAACTAGAGCTGGGTGCTATTAAAGCTAATAATGTTAAAAAAAAAGGGTTGTTACAGCACCCAACTTGAATGTGGATAATCTAAAAAAGAGGAGAAACGAAAGAGGATCATTAGTGAGTCTAAGAATGAAGTATAGTGTCAAGGAATCATAGTCACTCTAAATAACCTTGAGCACCACACCAGCCCCAAACCACAGTACAAGCCTAAAAGAAGTCCTATAGTGATCATGAATAGCCTATCTGAGGTCTGGTAACAAAAATAAGGGCAAGCCTATGGTACTTAGTATACTTTGAATGGAACTTTCTTGTGAGAGTGAAAGTCTTGTAATAAACCCCAATTTGAATGGTTGGACTTCTCGTATGAGGAGAGGGGGATTTCATTGTTATGAGGGCACCCGAGTATCATCACTAACTACTTGTTTGTTTAGAACATGTGGTATTGATATATGAATGGTTATCGTGGCCAAAAATTGATGCTGCCACTTAATTTCTTTGTGTTACAGTACCGTTTTCAATGATATGCCCAGTGGTTTGGCTTTGAAAGAATAAATTTGTGTTGAGCTATGGGTGCTGAATGTGCTATGTGCTTTCTTACTTAGATTAAGTTTCTTGAGAAAAAGCAATTGCTTTAAGTTGAGGGTGTTGATATGTGCGCAATAGAGAACACATTTAAGGCCTTTAACCCAGAGTAATTGCGAAGTCTTAAGAAACTTTTATTGTTTTTGATTGCTTTTACTGTTGTAATGCATACACAAGTGATCGAGGAGGAAGCCAAAGAAAGGAAGAAAAAAATTAGCTGAAATCTGGTGCAAATGAGCAATAGTGAAGTTGACGCCCTTTATGACGCACCGTTAGAACATATGACAGACTATCAAAGTCGCCGTCAAGTTAGACAGAACCTGAAAAATTGGGATAAAATATGACGATGTTTGGAATGCCCCGTCAACATTGGGATAGGCTGTCAAAGTGGCCGTCAACTGAGGCAGATTATGTTGATTCCCAGTGAAGATATGACAACATTTTTAACGGGCCGTCACATATTTGACACGTCGTTAGATTCACCGTCAGAAAGATCAGAAGATAGTAATTCACTGGAAACCTTGACGGCATACTGCACACGACGTCATATGTATGATGCTCCGTCAAGAATACCGTCACCTATCCTGCAGAAAATCTTAAATATTAATTTTATTTCCTTATTTAGGGTTGACTATAAAAAGACCTATGAGGATGATCTGTTGTTATCTATCAGACATTAACCTAGGGAAGAGAGGCACGTAACATTGCTCTCTTATATCAATTATTCTTCTTGTTTTTATCAACTATTTTTGGGTTTCTACCTGGTGATTCAATCGAAGAAACTTCTTGTTTTTTTTCCATCTAATCATAAGTTATCCTTATCATTATGAATTCAACTTGTGAGTTCGTTCATCAAATCATAAGCGGCTAATTCCATTAGTTGGGGTTATGGGATCCATGGATTAGGGTTTGATATGATGCTAGGTGTTTAACAGATTGAAAGATTAGTAGAATATCTTGAAATTCTATTGTTTGAACTGAAATCTAGTGGTTTCAAACATTAGATTATGCCTTAGGTTTTATTTTCTTCTAACGAAGAAATAGACTAGAGGACGTGAACTATCAACAGGGACTCGAAAGCTACCAACCTTCTGTTTAATGATTAATGTCGTAACTGGATTAATCTACCTGAGATAACATCCTATTGGAAATAGATAAGTTATCTAAGTTTGAGAGAATTAGATAATAAATTATCTGGTGAGGTCGAGAGATAAGTCAGATAGTATAATCGTCAGGGTTATTATGTTGTTCTAATCATTTCGAGAATCTCTAGCATTACCTAGTATCTAT
>NC_061122.1:50827812-50878912 GCF_002878395.1 Capsicum annuum
CTGAGATAACATCCTATTGGAAATAGATAAGTTATCTAAGTTTGAGAGAATTAGATAATAAATTATCTGGTGAGGTCGAGAGATAAGTCAGATAGTATAATCGTCAGGGATATTCTGTTGTTCTACTCATTCCGAGAATCTTTAGCATTACCTAGTATCTGTCCATTCCAAAAACCCTTGGTGAATATAGCTCTGGTTTCCCATTTATCTTGATTACAAATAGTGAAGTATTGAAAGTGATATTAACACACTGTGAACTTAAACCCCTGTCTTTCAAAAACAGTAAACTACCAGTAAAGTCTTTCGTAAACAAATCGAAGTTCACACCCTATTCCCTGTGGGATTCGACCCCAACCTAGTTTGGTTTTATATTGACAACGATCGCTTACACATATTCAATAGTGTAATTTGAACGTTAAAAAGATGTTGTCTTACGCTTTGATAGGGTATCGTACAACAGTTCGAACCTCCACTGGGGAGACCCCTTATCTATTAGGTTTTGTGGGAATGAAGCTATGATACCTGCTGAGGTTGAAATACCTTCCCTAAGGATTATTCAGGAAACTGGGCGAAGCAACAAAGAATGGGTTCGCGCTCGCTATGAACAACTCATGTTGATTGATGAAATGAGAATGGTTGTTGTATGTCATGGTCAGTTGTATCAGCACAGGATGGTTCGTGCCTTTAATAAGAAAGTAAGAACTTGAACATTCAAAGTTGGACAATTGGTTCTCAAACACATATTTCCTCACCAAGAAGATTACAAGGTCAAGTTCTCTCCAAATTGGCAAGGGCCATACATAGTTTGCAAGGTAATATCGGGAGGGGCTCTGATTTTGTCAGAGATGGATGATCAAGAGTGGACCGAACCAATCAATTCTAATGTAGTAAAAAGATATTATGTTTGAAAGACGTGTGAATTTTTGTATGTCCTTAGTTTATTTGTAATCGCCTTGTAATAATGTGTTTTATAATGCGTAATTGCCTAGAACCCTTTTCCCTTTATGTACGAACTACGTTTGACTAAATTCCCAAAGAGGGATACGTAGGCGGCCTATATCGGCTTCGGTCAACCCCTTAAAAAAAATTTTCCTTTCCCTTTATGTATGAACTACGTTTGACCTGAATTCCTAAAGAGGGATACGTCGGCGACCTATATCGGCTTCGGTCAACCCCTTAGAAAATTTTTCCTTTCCCTTTATGTATGAGCTATGTGATGACCTGAATTCTCAAGAATGAGATACGTAGGCGGCCTATGTCGGCTTCGCTCAACCCATTAGATTTTCCTATGTATCCTTAGCGTAGTCTTGAACTACGTTTAACCTGATTCCTGCTTCAATGGGATACGTAGGTGTCCCAATGGCTCGGTCATATAACCCTAGGGAATGGAAACTGGGGCAGAATTTTCAAGAAGGAATCTAAAAATGTCACAAGAGAAGATCAATATCCAACAAAGAGAATGAAGATCAACAAAGTCTTTGGATACTCTCGAGTTGGCGTTATGTCAAACTATTTTAAACTGGGGAAGAAATTTTGCGGAGGGCCTCAAAATTTTCACCAAGTACTGGAATATATTTTAAATTCCCCAGCCTAGAAGTCAAAGTTGAGATTTGAGAATCACCACCTGTGATAAAGTCTAGGAAAACTGAATCTCCATCTTTGATAAAACTTCTGGTAGATAGCCTCGACAATGCTGAATCCCTAATAATCCTCCGTCAAACGTCAGACATTGCCAGAATCAAGAGAAAGATGGTCGTTGAGCTAGCGCATGACATGACTGGTAGAAATTGTCTAGGCGTTTATGAGGGTAGGGAGCCAGGGTGGGTGTACCAACATGATGGAGTACCCCAAAGATGGCATAGAGCAAATGGAGAATCGAAGAAGGTCAACGCAGAGTAGTTTCACTCAAACTAATCATTTTTCTGTGGATGCAGGGACCAATACACAAAAATGAGAGTCTCTTTCAAAAAATCCCTGAGCAAATTGGGAGCCACACCAGAGCACTAATGCTCAAGGACGGTATTTTTTGGGGTAGCCCTAAAAATGGGTTTAATACCCATTTATTGAGGACCTTTTGAATTATCCATCTCATTTCTTAAGATCATGGAGGACAAACAAAAGTATCTTATCTTTTTTACAAATATTTGTATTTAGAATTGTTCTAAAAAATAGTCACTAGCAAAAGCGACTTTATGTCTACTAATCATCTACCTTGAGTACAGGTACATGCAGAAAGCAAGACCCTGACAAATGAATTCAGGTGAAACTATTTTTAATTTTCCAAGAGGGCCATTGCATATCATTGCCGAGAGGGCCATTGTATATCATTGCCAAGAGGGTCATTGCATATCATTGCCAAGAGGGCCATTTCATATCATTGCCAAGAGGGTCGTTGCATATTATTGCCAAGAGGGTCATTTCATATCATTGCCAAGAGAGCTATTTCATATCATTGCCAAGAGGGCCATTGCATATCATTGCCAAGAGGGCCATTGCATATCATTGAAAAGAGAGCCATTGCATATCATTGCCAAGAGGTCCATTGCATATCATTTCCAAGAGGGTCATTTCATATCATTGATAAGAGGTCCATTGAATATCATTGCCAAGAGGGCCATTTCATATCATTGCTAAGAGGGCCATTGAATATCATTTCCAAGATGGCCATATCATATCATTGCCAAGAGGGCCATTCATATTATCGTCGAGAGTGCCATTTCATATTATTGCCAAGAGGGCCATTCAATACTGCTGACACATGATTCATAAACGCTGGCGTCGAGGAAATCATTATTTTATATCCGTTGACATGCAAGACATAAATACTGGAGTCGAGGATATCATAAGAATTTAATATCTATTGACACGGTAGACATAAATGATGGCATCGAGGATATCTCATCATTTTACAAATCACCATTTGAATGCATCAAGAGCACATAATTTGAAGGGACGCCTTCAAGTCGGTGTCTAAAGACGGATGATATATGAGATTTCCTAGAAATTGATAATTTGAGGATCGTCTATAAGTCATATTATTTGAAATGGGATAATGTGCCAGATCACCTATGAGTTGATAGCCTCTACGTCATCTGTAAGCCACAACGACATCCTAACCGAATAGTGTGCAAGATCGCCTAAAAATTAATAGTCTGAAGGTTATCCATAAGTCACAACTAAATCCTTATTGAAGAATATGCGAGATTATCAAATTGATACATCCAAGGGTTCTCTATAAGCCACGTCATATTCAAGATCGATTATGTGTAGGATTACCCAAGGACTAATAATTTGAGAGATATCTATAAGTCATCTTGTATCCAAGGTCGGATGATATGCAGGAACAGCTAAAAGCTAGCGATTGGAGAGATATCTATAACCCACCTCTTATCTAAAGTCAAATAACGTGCAATATTACCTAAAATCTAGCAATTCAAAGGATATCTATAAGTTGCCTTGTATCCAACATCAAATAATATGCAAAATTATCCAAAGATTGACAATTTAAGGAAAATTCATAAATCTATCATCGACTATAGCTGAAGGGTTATAATTACACATACAACAAGCATTATAGGTGACCAAAAAGGTTGCCTCATCAACACAAGATTACACGATTGCAGGGACAGTTCTGCATAAAATATTGTCAGTGTCCCAAAGGGCCACCCCACTTTGAAGACATATTCGCTTGACAAATGAGCTAATTATACAACAACCAAAAAGGTTGTTGTGTCTGTTATTACGAGTTATTTCCTTCCAAATAGGCATAAGAAAGGATGACTTCACTTTTAGACAACAACTCACGTGGAGATATGGTAAAAAAACTATATGCCTCTTTCGTGAAATATGTTTAGCACTAACAATTTTGTTTGAGATATTGTCGAGAGCATCCGAGAGGATGAAAATCTCAAATCAAACCCACAAGTGTGGACAATTCCAAAAAGGATGCAGCACAACGTGGAACTCTTTCTTAGCAGCAAAACGGGACATAGTCTAGAGAGGGATCTCAAACTCTTTCGACGCGAGCTAAAGGATGATCGCCACCACCATCCAACCACACCCCTTTCAAAAGGAATGTGGGTATTTTGGGATATTCTAAGTCTCAGCTTCAACTCTGGGATATTTCTTAACTCATGCCAAGGGTAACCTTCTCTTTCTTCCAAATTCGAGTGATAGGACTCCTAAAGTTTTGGAAATTATGCCTAGCTAAGTTCTTACCTATGGATGTGAAGGATCCCACATTCATGATTAAGAGGTTACAAGCCTCTTTTCCGAAACTCGATTAATTTTCACTCATCCCGAGCCAAAGATCGTCTGAAATAGAAAATTATGTTATCAACTGATCGAGTCGAATACAAGTATTCTGATTCCCTAAAATATTGACGATATGTAGGCCGAGCTCTATGTAGAAAACTTGACTACATTCCAACCTCCCCCCCAAATCCCTTTATTCCCCAGCTTCTCGATTTTATCAAAAACTTCAAAACCGAGATAGCTGGTGAATTTTCTAAAAAATCATGCTTTAAATCAAGATTTATGAACTACAAGTGGCCTGAATTCTCATGTAACCTGAGATATGTAGGAAACCTGATACCCAGGTATGGCTATACCTCTACGAAACTCGTGCGAGAAACCAACCTCTTTCATATTCGAATTTATGGTCAAATAAAAATTAGGAACGTCAACCTCCCTTTGCCCAGTATTACATGCATCCATCCTACCCAAAGGGAGGGGGCAGTTGTTGACACCTAATTTTTACCCTCCACAACCCAATTTAATTTTGAGTTTCTTCAATTTTAAGATAAAACAACAACATTTGATTTATCCGAATAAAGGATTTTCAAAGTATTTATTTGGGTAAATTGGTCATTTTAAGTAACGATTATATATTACCATATTTAATTACATGAAATTTTATAACTTTTCTACTTAAATATTTAATATACAAAAGTCAATTTTTAATCAAGGTTTATCTTAAAATAAATTCAAATGATTAAAATCTCAATTTTAATATAATTTATTATCAAAAAAATTTATTTGGATGTATATTTGTTTGATTTTATTAAATCGAGAAAATCAAAGATTAAATGAGGTATTAATTCATTTAGAACTTTGATCCAATTTATTCAATCTATTAGATTTAGCCCTAATTGAAATCAAATGGCTACAATTACAATTCAATTGTCCAATTGTGTTTCAAATTGGCCAAAAACCTAAATAGAGTTGGTTAAATCCCTAATTCCCTAACCAACCCAATTAAAACCCAATCTTTGAACCAATTAAGCAACAAACCTCCCTAACCTTTGTTTTTTAAACCAGTCCCAAACCTATATCCACCAACGGCCCAACTCCCTTCCATAATATCAGCAACTTCTTTCTTTTTTAGTGAGCCCAAAATAATGCCCAACCCATCAGCAATTGAATCTGACCCGGCCCACTCCCCATCCATTATCTCCTTCAAACAAAACATATGCATAAACTAGCGTACAACCCTCACCAAAAGCTGCATACCAACTCTATCAACTTTGCGACCCACCTCCAACAACCCGATTCAGCCAAAATCAAACCATCTCTAACTCATTTTCGAACCGACTTAGCCCCAGCCCATCAGTTTTCTCTTCATATGCATTTTATGCAACATTTGGATGTAGAGAAGCCTTGAATCTTCTAGAAACAAGGCTAGGTGGCCTCTTCAACAGTTCAATCCGTGATTCTTGGATGAGATTGTACGATTTCGTACATATTGGGACATTTTTCATTGATTCTTGAAGGGAATTGATTTTTCCCAAATCCTATTGGTCCACTCATCATAAATTTCTCAGAGAAAATCTAAAATGAGTACGATTGAGGATAAGAAACGGGGCTTTGGATAGAGATTTTTGAATTTCAAATCCCAAGGCTCCCTTCTTTTGAATTCGAAAAATACCCCGATTCTATCTTCTATATAAGGGAAGATGGAGTCACTATCTTAGGGGTTGGGAAAATTTGGAAAAAATTGAGAGGAAAGACAAGAAAGAGAGAGAAGGAAGAAAGAAAAAGAAAGAAAATTTCTAAGAGGTTCAATCTTTCAGTAGAAATTCTGTTGATTTTTTTAGAGAATTTGTCGGCTAGGAAACAAGCTCTGAGTTGACGACAATATTTTCTGGTGGTCAAAATCCTATCATCAACTCGTCGTCCTATTTTACTGCCTAAAAACCGGTCAGTGCTCGATTTTTCTTTGTTGCCATGTTATAATGGTCGTAGCAGTAGAGTTTTGGCTTCGATTATTGCATTGTATGTTCTTGCTTTCTGTAGAGGCCTTAAAAGTCCATAGAATTTATGATGCTCTAACAACGTTACAGTACTATGTTGATCAACTGTTTGAGCCCCTTTTATTCATTTGAGGGTATGGCTTCATATTTCTGTAAGAGTGTAAGAGTAAGGGATGTTGTTGTATTTAGAATTTTCTTTATCAGTGTAAGAATGTTGTTTGTTTTGATCCATCTTTACTCGAGGTTGGTCAATTTGAATTTTTGTTTCCTTTTGTAAAATGGTCCAGGTGATGTTATTCTTATTCTCAGGAATTTCCACTGATTTATCCTTTTGTCTTCGAAAGAGACTCGAAAGGGGTTGGAATCAACACTAAAATCATTTTTTTTATTTATCTCCTGGTGAGTTAAACTTTTTTTGTGGATTGGTTTAAATATTAATGTCATTGTTCCTGAAAGTTTTCACTGGTTCATCCTTTTGGCTTCGAAATAGACCCAAAAAGGGTTGGAATCAAGATTAAAATCAATTTTTGATCCATCTTCACACGATTTGAAACCTTTAATGAATTGGTTAAAACATTGGTATAATACTTTTGGAAGATCTCACTGATTCACCTTTTCAGTCTTAAAAAGACTTAAAGGGGTTAGAATTGAGATTAAATCTACCTGTCTGACTCGTTTTTGTAGATCTTTCCCCAATTTTCTTTAAGATATCTGATAGATAACATGTGCATCATGTTAAGTTTATAATGTGCAGTTTATCATTATATAAATGATGTCATTCATTTTGAATCATAAGTCGTAACGTATATTGGCACAAATGAAATTTCTTTTACTTTAATGCTTCTGTAAGGGAAATGGCCTTGATAAATTACTTCTTCACAATATTATTTGAATCCATATCTTGGGTGTAGTTTTCTATGAGAACATGCTATAGTTATTCTTTAGCTACTACTGAAAGTTCTTTTCTGTTGTTCTCATTATGTTCCCGCAATAGGTGAGACATGCATTCGGGGTTATAGTCATTGCCTAATACATAGTAATGGGGGTCATACTTTCTTTCTTTTTTAGTATTTGGTATTTAGGTGGTACTTAAAGAAGCGGATTTATGTTATAAGGTTAATCCGAATCTACAAGGTTATGTCTTTTAGTGTGTTATTTGGAGTATCTTGTTCATGGTATTATTAGACATATCACTTGTTGTTGTATTGCTTGAATTTTTCATTTTGTAATTAATTTCTTTAACATGTTAATCCCTAATTCGAAATACTTATTAACTCCTTCCTTGTTCTTTTTCTTTTTCTTTTGCATGCACCCGCTTTGGAGTCTAGGAGTCTAAACGGACTCCTTCTCTCTATGCATTTCATGAACGGGCCAAGGAGGCCTCTCCTCTGAGCCGAACCCCAAAGAATGACTAAAATGAATTGCATGGTGTACGGATATAAGGAGTTGAAAGGAGAAGAATGAGTTAAAGTTCCCTCGAAGCGTCTAAGAGACTTGAACGTCTCTTTGGTTTATTTATTCATTTTGTGGTTGTATTTATTTATTTAGTTTATTATTCATTCGTTTGGGCCACGAAGCCAAGGTTGTATTTAGTACAGGTGGAGTGAGACTCGAGTCAAAGGCTCAAAAGCTAGATTAGGATAGGTGAAATGGGTCGAAGGCCCAATTAGACTAGGACAAGTCTTATTGATTTGGGCCCAATGGCCTGAATCCTTTACTTTCTCCCCTTCCCCTTTTTCTTTATGTTTGTTTGCCTTATGTGTTTTGCAAACCTAGCTAATTCCTTAGTCAAGTCGCTAAAAAACTAGTTTTTGTATAAACACCCAAATATCTCTAAAAATTGCTTTCTTTCAAAAATCAAACTTCTTTCAAAGTTGGTCAAAGACGATTTTCAAACAGTCCGGATAACCGCAAGGTAGCGGACGTTTTAGGTGCCTAACACCTTCCTAAAACGTTAATAGGAACCGCTTATCTAGAATCTCTAACTAAAAATGATTTTTCTACTTTGGATCGTTTGAAGTAATTCTCTAAAGGTTTCTTAATTCCTTTTCAAGGATTTTATGAATGGAATATGTTACCATTTGGATATAAAAATGCACCAGGTAGATACCAACACTTTATGGATAGTTATTTTAAACAACTACCTAATTGTATAGTATACATAGATGATATACTCTTATATACAAAAACTAAAGAGGAACATTTAAAATTACGAGAACAATTTGCAGGTATAATAGAAAATTCGGGAATAAGTTTAAGTGAAAAGAAAGATGAAATTATAAAAAATCAGATAGAGTTTTTAAGAATACAAATAGATAAAAGTGGAGTAAAAATGCAACAACATATAGTACAAAAAATATAAATTCAAAAGAAGAATTAGATACAAAAAAGAAATTACAATCATTTTTAGGATTAGTAAACCAAGTAAGAGAATATATACCAAAATTAGTAGAAAATCTAAAACCATTACAGAAAAAAATAAAAAAGGATGTAGAATATAATTACAACGAAGAAGATAAAAAACAAGTACAGAAAATAAAAATACTTTGTAAAGAGTTACCAAAATTACAATTTTCAGACGAAAATAAAAAATTTACATATATAGTAGAAGCAGATGCAAGTGAATATAATTATGGAGGAGTAGTTAAATATAGTTATGAAGAAGAAAAATTAGAACATCATTGTAGATACTACTCAGGAACGTTTAATGAAACAGAAATAAAATGGGAAATAAATAGAAAAGAATTATGTTCCTTATATAAATGTTTATTAGCATTTGAGCCAAATATTGTATATAACAAGTTTATAGTACGAACAGATAATTCACAGGTACGATGGTGGTTAACAAGAAAAATACAAAATTCAGTTACAACGATGGAAATTTGGAGATTAGAATTGAATATATTAAATTTTACATTTACAATTGAAGTAATCAGTACTAACAAAAATGTTATTGCAGATTACACATCAAGACAAAGCTACACAGACTGATATAATAGAAGATGATGCTTTAGAAAAGATACTCAAAACCCTAACTACACTTTCACTGAAAGTGGACATTATGGGTAATGAAATAGAAAAGCTAAAGACTAATGAAGTTAAACTAAAGTCTGAAGCTATGACTCAGATAACTCAGCAGTGTGCAGAGCTATGTCGATCGGAAGACAATAAAATTCCAGAGCTAAAAGGAGACGTTGGGACACTCCATAAAATCAATAACTTTTATCAATCTACAACTGCGGGTACAAGAAAAGGAGTTAGTGGACAAAGATATCAGAACATGAACATGAACAAGATATTTGAAAAACCAGTTATACCAAAAACACAAAAAGACCCCTTGTTCATACCCCCACAAACTACCACATATTGAGAAAGTTTAAACCAAGATAGAAAAGCCTTTAACCATATAACTCGAGCATACATAAAAAACATCCACAAAATACATACTTACCTAAACCTTAAACCCAGAGCCACAAATAATAAAGAACCAAACACAAACTATATAACCCAAAAATTACAAGGTTATAATAAGTTAATCGCACTACCAAAAACCAACCCAAGCTTAGTTAAAACTTGTTTCAGTTATGGATTATTAAATACCGTATATACCCAAGAAGGAGATGAACTAACAACTATACCAGAATTATATAGAGCATAAACCACCTATAAGTAAATAACCAAAGGAAATCTATTCTTTATAAAGTTTTATACTGCACCAGTAGAGATATTATATGACAAAATTAAACCAATTATACAAGTTGTAAAAATAGGATTAACCAGAGATATGATTATACCGAAAGATATTGTTCAACGGCCAGAGATACCTAAAGTTGAGATACCTAATTTTTATGCAAATAAATAAATTATTGGAATATCTTCAATTGTTCAAGAATTAGCAAATAACTACCTAAACGGGAACCCAATATGGATTTATTATTCAAGAGAAAATCAAATGATTTATTCAAATTTAAGGGAGCTACAATAGACTGATATGGAAGAAGTTAAACAATGGATTATGACGTTTCGCAATCTAGAAAAACAACCGTCTACAAAGGCAATTTAAAAGGAATTTATTTAGAAGAATTATTAACCAGATATTGCAAATTAATAGGAAACAAATATCCAAACCACCAATGCTCAAAATGCCATGGAAAAAATAATGTGATCCCTAAAGTACAACTAGAATAAAAGAAGATAAAGACGCCAGCTGGAAGATAGAAAGATAGCAACGGAGCAATGGAAAAAAATAAATAAAGAAACAAGATATGAAAATGACATGACAATGACATATGAATAGTCTTTTTGACCTAAGATATGTAAATAATTGTGTAACATTATTAGTCTTTACTATTTTTGACTTTTCTTGTATCATTTATTAGTTTTTTGGCACTTGCCATTATTGGTTTTTCATTTTTTTGACAAATGTAAAGTTAGGACCATTATTAGTCTTTTACTTTTTGGACAGATGTAAAGTTCGAAATAGTGTGAATAGCTTATGCATTTTTTAGCATTATAAATATGTAAGTCATATGGCAATCTAAGGCAAGACTTTTATATGTTGAAAGCAAGCCTTCTCTCTTGTACATAGAAACTTTTGAATATTTAATAAAAACATATATATTTCTAAGGAAAAGCTATGGATGAACAAAGCACCGATTTATCAAATCTACCAGAACAAGTATTTTCATTTATAATTATGAATAGCTAAATTCATAAATTCCTGACAATCATAAGTATAATAAAATAAGCTCATGTTATTACTTTATAGTAGAATTATTCGAAGAATAGCATGTTAAGAAGTTTATTAGTAAAGTGGAAAAGAAGAAAAATTCCCAAGAACTATGCCATCCTAAAGGTGAAACCGGTGAGGCAAAGAAGCCATGATAGGGGAGTAACTAGAGTAGAGGCGTTGTTTTGGGAAAAAGTATCTAGATTACCATGTTAATAGTGACCGAAGAACATGTTATTTAAGAATAATCTAGTATATAGTGATTTAAGATGATCATATTTTGTTATGTATATGGTTGAAAGGAATATTTTGAAAATAACATCATATGAAATAAAATGACTACCTACTTATCTGATGAGATGATAGATGAATTTAGGATACTTGTTTTATATATATTTACAGATATAGAAATTATAGACATAGAGAAAATAATATGGGAAAAATATGGAATTATGAAGAAGAAGAGTTATTAAGTTCTATAGAAAACTTACACTTATATAATGAAAGCTGTTGCTCATACCTAGATAGTTATTATTCAGATGGATATTATATAAATTAAAAAATACTAGAATATATAAGAAGAGTTAGAGAAAAACAAAGTTGGCTATACGAAGAAATTAATTATAGAAACCAACTTAGAAGAGGAAGAAGACAATTAAAAGAAAGATTAATTTGGATAGATAAAACCTTAGAACAACTAGAATTAAAATATAGTTTAGATTATGATTTAGACATAGAATTATTCATAGAAGAAAAGGATAGGATAATTAACGAAATAGATAACCTAGAATTTAATATCAGATATAGTACAATTAGAATAAATTATTACAAAGAAATTTGTAGTATTACAACTACTTTAGGATAAAATGATAAACTATAAATACTTAGAATATTGGAGAAAAGATATGGAGCAGATAAAATTAATAGAAATACTTATGAAAAAGAATCTACTTACTACATAAAAACAAGAAATATAGAACATATAGAATACCTTAAAAATAATATGGAAGAATTAATAAGGTTAAAACAAATAACTAAGGTATGCTATGACATAGCATTTCAATTAACATGATAGAACTAGTAAGTACCAGTTATCTACTAGTTATCCAAGTACAAGTTATCCACACAAATTACCCAAGTTATCTGCACTCTCCTACGACATAGCATTTCAATTGACATGATAGAACTAGTAAGTACTAGTTATGTACTAGTTATCCAAGTACAAGTTACCCATGCAAATTACCCAAGTTATCCGCACCCCCTACAATTGTACTAGTTATTCAAGTACAAGTTATCCACGTAAATTACCCAAGTTATCCGCACCCCCTACAATTGCCCTAAATCGAAGCCCAACTCTACTTACTATTACTACTAAGTTAACCCTACGGCCCCTACCTCACTTTTTCTACTTTAGCTTTCACAATACAAGTTACCATGGTCCCTGATTCAAATGGTAGTTTTATGTCTCCTTATTTATTCAATCGTTTCCCTATATGATTAGCTTACCTAGCTAGTCTTTAAAGTAAACAGATAACTCAAATTTGTCCAACTTTGTCTCTTCTTGCAGTACACTATAACAGAATATAAAGCTCTGTTTTACGATGTACATGTATGTGTTTGTATGTTGTTGGATAATCTTAGTGCCTACAATACAAGATGGTGCTTTTCATCTCAATGTTGGTTTTGTTTAATGTGTTTGTTCTGATTTTTAAGAGTTTATAGTGTCATTTGTCCATCACTGTATAAATATTTATGAGAAATTGTTCAATGTGATACTCTTTTCTATGGGTTAAAAAAGGAGTTTATTCTAGAGATGGTTGGAGTAGGCTAGTCAATAAACGAAAAAAATAAAAAATTGAACCAAACCGACAAGAGCCAAACCAACGGTTATTTTCTTTTTGTGGTTTGGTTTGATTTTAGAAATTCAAAAACTGACTAATATCTACTATGGGCAATGCAATTTTATTAAATTTAAATCCGTACAAAATTTGGATTCTATTAAATTCAAAATATATTAGTCCCAAATAAATATTACGGATTAGCATAATTGAATTAATTATTTAAGTTCAAATAGGTATGAATTTAAATAAGGCCCAATATTTATTGGGTTAGTCCATTAATTTGGGCTACAAATGATGAACCCACTTTACTAAGCCCAAGGTATTGTCATATTCTAGAGGCCCAAATAAGTGTCATGTGTCAAATGATGTGGCATGCCAAGTCAAGTGAAGGAGCCAATAGGACCATGCCACATGTCAAACTAATATAGCAGGCCTATGAAATAAAAGCCCATAAAAGGCGTCACATCACTTAAATCTGATTGGTCAAAAAAAGTCCATATTTATCATGACCCTTTCTTTCCTACAACTATAAATAGAGGTCTCATAATTCAGAAAAACACCCCCCCCCCAGAACTCTATCAAGTAGCAAGAGAAAGCTCGTGGATCAAATGCCACCATTTCTCTAAAAAGTTTAAGCATTCAAATCAAGTTCATCAAGATTCAATATCAAGAACGCAATGTTCAAGAACAAGCTCAAAATCCCTTGAATTCAAGCACAAGTCAAGATCAAGTCCCTCAAATCATTCAAATCAAATTCAAATTCAAGATCAAGACCACAATATTTAAGAACAAGCTCAAAAGCCCTTGAATTCAAGCACAATTCAAGATCAAGTCCCTCAAATCATTCAAATCAAATTCAAATTCAAGATCAAGATTCAAGCCCTTGAATTTATATTTGAAAAGGCGAATCAGAGGATTCATAGAGATTGTAACACTCGCATATTGAAATCAATAAATTGATTTTTGTAATATATTTTTCTTGTCTCGAATTATTTATTTTTTGGTCTTGAAAATTTTATTGTCTAACAAATTCTGGCATGCCCAGTGGGACAATCTCTACATCTCATCTCCACTTTTCATACTTCAAAGTTTAAGAACAACTAAATGACTTCCAAGATTGCTGACTCAAAGTTCTCTGCTGAAGTAGAAAGCATCCTTGGTGTTACTTTCGGAACCTTAGGAGCTGTCACGAGGAGCAAGGTAGGCTTGCTAGGACAACAAATACATCCAGTGTCGTCCGCGCCAACTCCAGTTTTTAGATCTTCAAACCTCAAAAGGAACAAAGTCCAATGCAAGTGCTTCGAAAAGAGGAAACAGTATAGCGAAATCGCTTAAGAAAACTTTAGCTCTACTTGAGCATTTCGGTTCCAAATACTCTGGTATAAAGAGTGATGATCGTTCAAGTGACTCATCATCTCCAACTATACCACATAAATTTAGCACTTCAAAGATTAATTTGTGCGATAATTCGTGCTATTCTCCATCTCCTGTGATTATGAAAGTGATGGTAATTGATTCCTCATCTATGGAGGAGCAGCTTGCGAATTTAGCAAAGGCAATTGAAGGCCTAACCAAGTATGTTTAGAATTAAAATTCTCGGATTGATAAGATAGTAGATAGGGTGGAAGGCCTGATAGACGGAGAGTCTAGTCATGCACCTGGAAAAGATCCAAAGGCTCACGAGTCTGAACATACTATAAAACAAACACCACTAACTAAAGAGGTACAAGTTTCTTCTGAGGGAATGATCCCGATTGAGCAATTGAAGGAATTCATTGAAGGGACCCTCAAAGACAAATACAATGTTGTCATCAAATCTTTTCTTGCATATGTCAAGCCCTATACTACGAGAATAAATAGTCTCAAAATGCCTTCTAGCTATCACCTCCCAAATTTTAACAGTTTGAGGGGAAAGGGAACCCAAAACAGCATGTCGCACACTTTGTTGAGACATGTAACAATGATGGAACTTACGGTGATTATCTTGTCAAATAGTTTGTTCATTCCCTAAAGGGAAATGCCTTTGATTATATATAGATCTCGAGCCTAACTCTATCAATAGTTGAGAGCAATTGGAGAATGAGTTCGTGAATTGCTTCTACAGCACAAGGCGTACGATGAGCATAGTAGAGCTCACAAATACTCGGCAAAGAAAGGATAATCCAGTCATCGACTTCATCAATCGATGGAGAAATGCAAGCCTAAACTTCAAAGATAGGCTCAGTGAAGCTTCTGCAATAGAGATGTGCGTCCAAGAAATGCATTAAGGGCTTCTCTACATCTTACAAGGAATTAAACTAAAATCCTTTAAAGAGTTAGCTACTCGCGCTCACAATATGGAGTTCAGCATGTCTTCTACTGAAAAAGGATCAACGCCTATCCATTACCCTCGAAGGAGAAAAGATAAGTAGGAACCCAAAGGAAGGGCAAGTTTGTCCCCAAAAATGACAACAAAGAGTCCATGAATGTTGATGTGTCTCCTATGAAGGTCACCACAAAGGTGAGAAAGAAGAAAAGTGTAAAGACGACTTCTGGAGCATGTCCGAATCAAAAAAATTAAAAGGAGATGCAAGAAAAGAAATATCCCTTCCTTGTTTCTGATGTTGCTGAGATTTTTGATGAACTCCTTGAGTATAAGCTCATTAAAATCCTAGAGATGAAGCATCCCAATGAAGCTAGAAGTACCAATAACCCTAATTATTACAAATATCATAGGCTCATAAGTCACCCTCTGGAGAAATGCTTTGTCTTTAAAGATAAAGTCATGCAACTGGTAAAAGAGAAGAAGATCTTCTTCGACGATGAGATGGCCAGTTCTCATCAAATATCCATCATATTTGGCTTGCTCGATCCTGTCCAAATAAGTGTCAAAGAGCATAATGAGAAAATATTAGAACCTGACAGGTCTTCAGTTGACGAAGGCGATGATGAAGGTTGGACTCTAGTAACCAGACGCAGACGCAAGAAGACGAGTCCATGAAAAGATTCAGTCGAGCAACAAACTAGGAGGAGAATGGTAAAAAAACCAAGAAAACAAAAGTTGGTTGAATTCCTAAGGAAGACAAGGGTGATGGAGCTTCACCCCTAAAAACCTCAACGTCTGGTGACTTTAGTGGAATTCTTACCGAGTTGGTTTCATGTAAAGACTGCCCTAGTCAACCTTGAGGCATCTTGTTTTAATACCACCAAAGAGGGGGCAAAGGGTGAGAATCAACCCATGGAGGTTCCTTCACCTTCCAAAAAGCTTGCTGAAACTCTTGGCTAAGAGGCACATGTATGTGATACAAAAATCACATTCATAAATAACGATCTTCTACTTGGTAAGGCATTACATAACCATCCCTTATACATGGTAGGTCAAATTCTAGGAAAGAAGATCAATAGAATCTTAATAGATGAGGGGTCTGATGTCAATATCCTGCCTATTCGCATGATGAAAAAACTTGGCATCGCTACTAGCAAACTGGACGAAAGTCACATAATGATCCAAGGCTTCAATCAAGGGGTCCAGAGGTCCATGGGATGTATCAAGTTGGGGATTCGTATCGATGATTTTCAATCAAACCCATTAGTGCATGTGATCGATGTCAAAACTTCATACAATACATTGCTTGGTAGGCCTTGGGTACACGGAAACAAACTTATCTCATTCTCTTACTATCAATGCTTGAAGTACCTCGAAGGGGGAGTGCAAATAAAGATAGTTGCCGATAATAAGCTATTCACTAAAGCTGATTCATATTTTGTCGATGCAAAATTCTACTTAAAAAAGTATATTGTGGATGAGAAAAGGGTTGAAGATGTCACCAAAACCAAGTGTGACAATATTGCATCTAAGAAGGTCGCGGTGACTGTCGAAAAAGTCACCACCAAGAAGCCTCTCTCCACTTCAAATAAAGAAGGTGTCGCTTCTACGAAAAAGAAGGCAACTCTCATTCTTCGTTACGTACCAAAGGTAATATGCTAAAGGGGCTGACTTTACCTATCAGGAAGATTGATCCAATAAATCCATCCTCAAGACTTCTTGAAGAGTCTGTGGCTCAAAATCTGCCATAAGATATGACACTCCCTACGAAACGTATGAAGGATGGCTTCGATCCAAATACATACAAGCTAATTTAAAGGCTAGATACAATCCAAATGACCCATCAATATTAGGAAAACTTTCATTGGAAGGTACGATTAGAAAGGACGTGAAGGCCTAGGATATACATAGCCACCTCTAATTCGTATCTCCATAAGAAGGGCGATTAGAAACTATATCACTGTAGAAAAGAGTCCACTGTATCGAACAAAAGGGCTTCTGTCTTTGACCAACTTGCAGAATCAACTGCAAGAAATTCTGTGTTCAAAAGGTTAGGACCTCTAAATGAGAGAAAAAGCAATAAACGTAAGAGGAGTCGTCAAAGCACGATGATGTACTCTTCACTTAAAATACAGAAGGATTTCTAAAGTTTGATTCCTTCTAGAATAAAGCGACAGACGAAACTGGTAGTTTCATGTAATGAGGTGCTAAAAGCAAAGGCGCATACTGTGATTTATACCAATCAACGCGAAGAAGATGAAGAGGGTGTTGGCTCCTCATATCATGTTATGACTCAAAATGAGAAAGATATCTCATCTCAAATAAAGGTTGATAAAGAGATAAAAGATGTCTTTTGGTGTTATCATCTATTCATCAATGACGATGATCCTCAAGAGGAGAAAGATGCTGGAGATACTCCAATCCAACTTGAAGAAGAAGTAAAGGCCACAATAGATTCCTTGAAGAAAGTTAATCTTGGAACCGATGAAGACCCAAGACCAACTTACCTGAGTGCGTTTCTAGAAGTGGAGCAGGAAATCGCTTATATAGACATACTTAAAGAATATATGGATGTCTTCGCCTGGATCTATAAGGAAATGTCTAGCTTAGATTGAAAAGTAGCGGTCCATCAGTTGGCGATCAAGAATGGTACCCGTTCTGTTAAGCAAGCCCAAAGATGCTTTAGGCCAGAGTTGGTTCTTTTGAGTGAAAATGAAGTTAACAAACTCATTGAAGAGGGATTTATTCATGAAGTAAAATATCCCACATGAATTTCAAGTATTGTTCCAATACGGAAGAAGAATGGCCAAATTTATGTTTGTGTTGACTTTCGGGATCGCAACAACGCATGCCCTAAGGATGATTTTCCAATCCCCATACCAGAGTTAGTGATTGATGCCACCACTGGTTATGAGGCAATGTCCTTTATAGATGATTTATCCGGCTACAACTAAATCCATATGGTGCCAAAAGATAAAGATCTCACTATATTTCGTACGCCCAAAGGTATTTATTGCTACAAGATGATGCCTTTTGGCTTAAAGAACACTGGCGCCACTTATCAAAGGGCTATGCAGAACATCTTTGATGGCTTTCTCCATAAAAATATTGAATGCTATTTGGATAATCTAGTGGTAAAGTCAAGAAAGAGAGATGACCACTTAAAAGACCTAAGAATGGTATTCAATTGCTTCGAAGATATCAACTTAGGATGAATCCGTTAAAGTGTGTCTTTGGAGTTACTTTCGAAAAGTTTCTTGTCTTCATTGTACGACACCGAGGAATTAAAATTGACCAAGCCAAGGTCGATGCAATTTTGAAGATGCCCAAGCCTCGAAATATTCATAAGTTAAAAAGCCTTCAAGGAAGGCTAGCATATTTAAGGAGGTTCATCTCAAACCTGGTCGAAAAATATCAACCATTTAGTCTTCTCATGAAGAAGGACACTTCCTTCGAATGGGACCAAGCTTGTAGTAATGCCTTTGAGAGTATCAAATCATATTTGATGAAGCCACCAGTTTTTAAGGCACCCATACCTAGGAAACCATTGATACTCTAAATCTTGGCATAAGAGAGATCAGTTGGAGCACTTCTAGCTCAAGAAAATAGTGAAGGCAAAGAAAACTCTCTTTACTATTTGAGCAGAATGATGATGCCGAATGAGATAAAGTATTCTCCAATTGAAAAGTTATGTTTGGCATTAGCCTTCTCAATTCAAAAGATGAAACACTACTTTCAAGCTCATGTTGTCCGTCTTGTGTCTAGGGAAAATCCCATCAAGTTTGTAATGTCGAAACTAGTCCTTAGTGATCAACTTACAAGATGGTACCTTCAATTTTGGTAGTTTGAGATTGTGTACATTCCCCAAAAGACTGTAAAGGGACAAGCACTGGCTGACTTCTTAGCAGACTACCCAATACCTGATGATTGGGAACCGAGCGATGAACTTCCTGATGAAGATACAATGGTTATTGAAGCTAGACCCCGTGGAAGATGTACTTTAATGGTGCCGCACATCGAGATAAAGCTGGTGCCGGTGTGGTGTTCATCATTCCACAAAAAGAGGTAATCCCATACTCTTTTACCCTAACAAATTGTTGCTCAAATAATGTTGCTGAATATCAAGCTTTAATACTTAGAATTGAGATGGTAGTTGACATGAAACAACTGCAATTACAAGTCTTTAGTGACTCCCAATTGGTGATCAAGCAGCTTTTGGAAAGCTATGAAGTCAGAAATCCTGAGCTACAACCATATCATTATTAGGCACAGAAGTTAATGGGGTGGCTTGGAGAAGTAACCCTCCAACATGTGCTAAGAAGAGAAAAGAAGCAAGCTGATGCCTTAGCTACTTTGGCCTCAACCGTAACTCTTCCAAATCAGATGCGAGTTACTATCCACCAAGAATGGGTTGTACCGCCATCAGATGAGGATGTAGAAAATAAGGTTGAATACCTCATTGTTGTTTCTGAAGCTATAAAAGAAGATTGGAAACAACCTATCATTAATTACTTATGTTATGGGATACTTCCAGAAGATCCAAGGAGAAGGACTGACATTCGTCGTCATGCACCTCGCTTCCTTTACTACAAATACACATTGTACTGAAGATCATTTGAAGGAGTACTCTTACGGTATTTGGAAGAGAATAAAGCAATTCAAGCTTTGCAAGAAGCACACTTGGGAGTTTATGGATCGCATCAGTTTGGACCGAAGCTCCATTTTCACATTAAAAGGATATGATATTATTAGCCAACGATGATGAAAGATTGCTTGGACTATGCTATGCTATGCAAAGCCTTCCAATTCCATGCAAACTTCATACATCAACCTCCAGAGGTGCTACACCCAACGGTAGCATCTTGGCCATTCAATGCTTGGAGAATGGATGTTGTTGGTCCACTACCAAAATCTTTTAGTGGGCACTTATACATCTTGGCCGCAACAGACTACTTCTCAAAGTGGGCGGAAGCTGTTGCCCTCAAGGAAGTAAAGAAAGAAAATGTTGTAAAATTCATTCGATTAAACATCATCTACCGCTTTGGAATTCCTCAGTACATAATAACTGACAATGGAAATCCATTTGATAACAAGCTGATGAACAAAATTTGTGACCTCTTTGGTTTCAAGCAATGCAAATCTTCTATGTACCATGTTGCCGCCAATGGTCTAGCCGAAGTATTCGATAAGACTTTATGCAACTTGTTGAAGAAAGTTATCTCCAAATCCAAACGAGACTAGCATGAGCGGATGGAAGAAGCTTTGTGGGCGTATAGGACAACTTACCGTACACCGACGCAAACAACCCCATACTCACTTGCTTTTGGAGTTGAAGTAGTTTTGCCACTTAAGCATCAAATACTTCTTTGAGACTGGCCATTCAAGAAGGGCTCACTGATGAATAAAATGCTAAGTTGTATCTTGCGGAGTTAGAAGCTCTTGACGAGAAGAGGCTGGAGGCTCAACAAAATCTTGAATGTTATCAAGCCCGGCTATCTCGTTCTTTCAACAAAAGGGTTCTCTTAAGGTGCTTCCAAGTTGGAGATCTAGTCCTTGCAGTAAGAAGGACCATTATCACTTCTTATAATTCTGGGGGAAAATTCACCCCAAAGTGGGATGGACCATATATCGTACAAGAGGCATATTCAAATGGTGCTTACAAGCTTGTCGATATAGATGGCGTAAGGATTGGCCCCATCAACGCCAAGTTCTTGAAGAAATACTATTCCTAAAGAAAGATGACACTCTTTAAGGCACGAGTATAAACTGCATGTATACTTCTTAAGGCACGAGTATAAACTGCATGTCCACTCCTGGCTCACAAAAGTATAAACTGTGTACGGCTAAAAAAATGAAAGTCTGCTAGGTTGAAAACCTCAAAATAGGCGGCCTAGGAAAAAGTTAGGACACAAAAAAAACACTCACCCAGAACTACGCTGTGACTTGATCCTCTTTACTGAGGTACGTAGGCGCTTGGAATGTCATTCTGAGTTAAGTTGCATGAGTGTCAAAAAAAATATATGTTCCTGCAGTATCTACCATATTGATACCAAGTATGAAACTATTCTAATTAAATTTTGGACTTACTCTAAATATCTGTGACTCAATGGGGGCGACCCATTGAAAAGAAAGAGAGTTCCTTCAATGGGATTTGGAATGCCAAAGTTCTCCAAGCCTACAACTAAGAGGATCTCAAAATTTCCATCTCTTAAGGTGGACAAAATTTGTCACTTTGCACCTTAAGCTGGCCTCTTATGGGTTTATCCTTACAAGGATATCAAAATTTTCATGCCTTAAGGTGGACAAAATTTATCCCTTTGCACCTTAAGCAGGCCTCTAACGGGTTTATCCTTAAAAGGATATCAAAATTTTCATGCCTTAAGGTGGACAAAATGGCCTCTAACGATTTTATCCTTAAAAGGATATCAAAATTTCCATGCTTTAAGGTGGACAAAATTTGTCCCTTTGTACCTTAAGCTGGCCTCTAACGGGTTTATGCTTAAAAGGATATCAAAATTTCCATGCCTTAAGGTGGACAAAATTTGTTCCTTTACACCTTAAGTTGGCCTATAACGGGTTTATCCTTAAGGATATCAAAATTTCCATGCCTTAAGGTGGATAAAATTTGTCCCTTTTCACCTTAAGTTGGCCTCTAACGGGTTTATCCTTAAAAGGATATCAAAATTTCCATGCCTTAAGGTGGACAAAATTTGTCCCTTTGCACCTTAAGTTGCCCTCTAACAGGTTTATCCTTAAAAGAATATCAAAATTTCCATGCCTTAAGGTGGACAAAATTTGTCCCTTTGCACCTTAAGCTGATCAATAAAAGGCCCATACTTAAAGAAGACCAACGCATAAATGCATCAATGAAAGGGCCCTTATTAGAGAAGATTATCGCATAAATGCATCGGTGAAAGACCCATACTTAAATAAAACCATTGCGTATTCAAGAAAAATTGGTCGAGTCTTAAGGTGACGAAGCCTCGCACACCTTAAGCCGATGTCCACTGTTTTCAAGTAAAATTGATCAGGTCTTGAGGTGCCGAAGCCTCGCACACCTCAAGCCAACGTCCACCATCTTTAAGCAAAATTGGTCAGGTCTTGAGGTGACGAAGCCTCGCACACCTTAATCCGACGTCCACCATCTTCAAGCAAAATTGATAGGGTCTTGAGGTGACGAAGCCTCACACACCTTAAGCCGACGTCCACCATCTTCAAGAAAAAATGGTCAGGCCTTGAGGTGACGAAGCCTCGCACACCTTAAACCGACGTCTATCGTCTTCAAGTAAAATTGGTTGGGTTTTGAGGTGACGAATCCTTGCACACCTTAATCCGACGTCCACCATCTTCAAGGAAAAATTAGTCGGTTCTTGAGGTGACGAAGCCTCGTACACCTTAAGCCGACGTCCACCGTCTTCTAGAAAAATTGGTTGGGTCTTGAGGTGACGAAGCCTCACACACCTTAAGCCAACGTCCACCATCTTAAACTCGAAATTGGTAGGTATTAGAGTGTACGGAGGTGAATTTAAAGTCGATTATTGCATATTGCTAGTTGTTTCAACCCTGCAAAAAAGGGGAAAAACAAGAAAGAAAGTAAAAACAGAAATAGAAAGGATGTTACCTGTCAGAGCGTTGTGATCTTAAAAGTTGTATATTACCAACTTGAATTGATATAAGATTCCATGATGAGAATAAATCCCTCAAAATTGAGTTTTAATCAATCAAAACTCCCTTTGATGGTGATGGTCCCACATCAAGATATAAATTATTTGGTGAGACGATACAAATCTGGAATCCTCTGTCAAACAGCATATAAGATCGACTTCAAAAAAATCATCTAGAATAATCCAAAAGGTGTTAAAATCCAAATTTTGGATATGTTATACATGCATGTTTCCAAAATCTATAGGATCAAGCGGATTATAATTTTGATATTCTCACATTGAGATATAATATTTTTGGTGATGTCACATTAATCTGAAATTATTGATGTATCAAAATTCAATGTTGATTTTGGGATAACACCTGAAAATATCTCGAATTTATTAAATTACAAATTTTAGATATATTATATATCTTTGTATCTAGTTTCACAAGAATCAAGTGACTTGTGATTTCATCCTTCCTACTTCAAGATATGAAATTTTTAGTAAAGACGCTCAGATCTGAAATTTTCAGCATGATAAAATCAGGGCTAACTTCAAAAAAATTATCAAGATTTATATTGAAGGAATTAAAAAGTCTAGTTTTTGGAATATCAAACGGTTTATAATTTTGATATTTCTACAATTAGATATAAATTTTTTACCACTAACATGTAGTGCTGAAAAAAGTGACGAAAATAAGAGAAAAGTAGGAGGGAAAGAAATTACCTCAATATTGTTGATGGCTTGAAAACCCCAAAATTGATATTGAAAAAGTGGGAAAACTACCTCCTTTTATAGAGTTGTAGGGTGAATATTTTCAAGTGGGAAAACTACCTCCTTTTATAGAGTTGTAGGGCTAATATTTTCAAGTGGGAAAACTACCTCCTTTTATAGAATTGTAGGGTGAATGTTTTCTTCTCCACTATAAATTCAGATTGGAATAACTTCCATCTCCAAATTCAAATTGGAGATTGTTTCTTTCTCCAATATAAATTTAGATTGAGATAGCTTCTATCTCCAAATTCAAATTGGAGATTGTTTTCTTTTCCCATAAAAATTTAAATTGGAGGTTATTTTCTTCTCCCATATATTTCCTTCTCCCATACAAATTCAAATTGGAGATTGATTTCCTTCTTCCATACAAATTCAAATTGGAGGTTGTTTCCTTCTCCCATACAAAGTCAAATTGGAGATTGTTTCCTCTCTCATACAAAGTCAAATTGGAGGTTTGTTTTCTTTGCCAATCTAAATTTAAATCGCAAGAGTTTTATTCCTGGTTAAGTAAGGCAATGAAAAAGTCTTCCAAAATTGTTTGAAATTGGATATCATGCCTCACCAATGAGTTTTAAATATAGAAATTCGTGAAAAAAATAAGAGAGCTTTGAGAGATAATGTCAATATGGTTCGACTTTAAAGTTTTTGAATGAGGTGTTCTTATGTATGGAAAATCGTTGAAGCAAGAAGGAAACATGTTTAATTAATCATACTTCAAGGCTAGTCTCTAAAATATTAAATGTCTCGACAAGTCTTGAAGTAGGGGGCATTTGTGGGCAATGCAATTTTATTAAATTTAAATCCGTACAAAATTTGGATTATATTAAATTCAAAATATATTAGTCCCAAATAAATACTGTGGATTAATATAATTGAATTAATTATTTAAGTTCAAATAGGTACGATTTAAATAAGGCCCAATATTTGTTGGGTTAGTCCATTAATTTGGGCTACAAATGATGAACCCACTTTACTAAGCCCAAGCTATTATCATATTCTAGAGGCCCGAATAAGCGCCACGTGTCAAATGATGTGGCATGTCAAGTCAAGTGAAGGAGCCAATAGGACCGTGCCACATGTCAAACTGATGCAGCAAGCCCATGAAATAAAAGCTCATAAAAGGCGTCACATTACTTAAATCTGATTGGTCAAAGGAAGTCCATATTCATCATTACTCTTCCTTTCCTACAACTATAAATAGAGGCCTCATAATTCAGAAAAACAACCCCCCAGAACTCTAATAGCAAGAGAAAGCTCGTGGATCAAATGTCACAATTTCTCTAAAAAGCTCAAGCATTCAAATCAAGTTTATCAAGATTCAAGATCAAGACCGCAATATTCAAGAACAAGCTCAAAATCCCTTGAATTCAAGCACAAGTCAAGATCAAGTCCCTCAAATCATTCAAATCAAATTCAAGATCAAGACAACAATATTCAAGAACAAGCTCAAAAGCCCTTGAATTCAAGAACAAGTCAAGATCAAGTCCCTCAAATCATTCAAATTCAAGATCAAGCTTCAAGCCCTTGAATTTATATTTGAAAAGGCGAATCAGAAGATTCATAGAGATTGTAACACTCGCATATTGAAATCAATGAATTGATTGTTGCAATATATTTTTCTTGTCTCGAATTATTTATTTTTCAGTCTCGAAAATTTTACTATCCAACATCTACCATTATTATTCTAATTAATTCTTAATTTTTAAAATTGTCATAAAGACAATTACTTTATTATTTATGATAGTTATTACGGTGAAAACTTCCTTTTTCATATGTTACATTGACTAATGGTTGTCTCTTTATTGTTATTTATTCTTATATAATGGATATAATACTTAGCTATTAATCCTTCTTTGACCATTACAAGTTTACAACAAGTCTTTTACTTTTGAAATTACACGATAAGTGGCGGATCCAGGATTTTCGATCAGGGGATTCAAAAAAATAAGTATATCAATAGTGATAGCAAATGAGCGGATCAGAATATATATGAATGAGACGTCTGATATATGAGCGACCTTATATAAATCTTCTTAACGAGCAATCAAACGATTCCTTAATTACATTTAAATTTTAATCTAGTATTTATATTTGCGAATGAATTATGACAATGAACTTGACATAAATATAAGACTTATCGTTATGTCATCATAAATGTGGAAATTCAAAGCATGATTATGAAACAAAATTACATAAAAATAAACTTGATTTGGTTGAACTACTTTTTAATAGTGTTAGCTAGATTAATGAATTGAGGTACTAGAAAATTACTCGTAAATTCAATATCTTTAATCTAAGGTAAATACTAATATTTTTTTTTCAAATACTTAAATTAATTTATTAATTGATTTATTATTAAAGAGAAAGAAAGTGATGGCAAATGGGACAAACGGGCCTACAAAATTGCTTCAAAGATGCCTCCACCGAGATTCGATCTTGGGCAAAAGAGATGATTTTGAGCCCTTTTACCATTGAGCTGCAGACTATCCTTTGTTTAGGAGGTGCATTGTTAATTATTTTGTATTTTAAACAATAATTTAACCCTATATACATAGTATAATTTTTTGGTCGAGGGGGTTCGGATGAACCCCCTGAACTCCATGCAGATCCGCCCCTGTTCACGATGATTATTTGTGCTCTTGATACCTATATATAGTTTGTTTTTTTGTCTTCTGAGAGAAGTGAGAAAAAAATATTATTCCTTCGAAAAAAAGGATAAATATATCCTCGAACAATGATATACATATATACCCTCTGTCGTACTTTGGGTACATGTATGTCCCTACCGTTAATAAAATGGTACGTATATGCCCCTCACACTAACTGTAGGGGCATATGTGTATCCAAAGTATGACAGAGGGTATACACGCACCATTTATCATAGTTCGAGGGTATATTTTTCTCTTTTTTAATTTTAATTCTTTTATCCCAGATAATTAACCCAAACCTACTATCTGTCCGAATAAACTCACTATCCGACCCATTCTTAATTAAAATTAAAGTGATGCCTATATAACAGATTTGTTTTTTCTACCCCTATAACAATATATACATGCAATCAGTAACACTCACTACTTTTAATTTAAAAAATCATTCATCCATAACACCTAAAACCAACACCAAATAAAGTAAACCCCTCACATTTTAATTTTCTGCGAAATTCCATCGAAAAAACACTATCTACCACCGATCAACACTTTATAGCCAATATCTCCGTCAAATCGAAAACATTCTACTGGAGAACCATCGTCGCACCCTTAGCTCCGACCACCTTCGGCCTAATCTCCATTTCCTTCAACCAGTAAACACCAATTAGTAGCAGCGACCAATCACTGCAATTTGTTTGGGGTTCACGTTTAAGAGAAAAACAGAGGGAGTATCGGGTTTGAAACAAAAATAGAAGTCGGATAGAATTGGTTTGAAAGGGTTCAATGGGTTTATTAGGTCAGCTAGTGGGTTTGAGTTAATTATTTGGAATAAAAAGATTAAAATAAAAAAAAGACAAATATACCCTCAAATTATGATAAATGGTACGTATATACCTTCCGTCTTACTTTGGGCACACATATGCCCCTACCGTAAGTGTGAAGGGCATATATGCACTATTTTATTAACAGTAGGAAGATAAAATATGACGGAGGGTATATACGTATTATTTATCATTGTTCAAAGGTATATTTTTCCCTTTTCGTTATTCTTTCTTTATTATATTGAGGCTGAGTTTTCAATTTTGTTGTATCTTTGTTAGTTTGTGGCTCCTAGTTTATACTAGAAGAGCTTGTTAAATCCTTGGGGATACATCTGTACTGGGTAAAATATCCTCAAGGACAGTGTCATACACGCCTCAAGCTATATGAATTTCATGCAAGTGTTCGTGAAGAATGTATTTTTCATAAGATTTACAATGTTGTAAATGTTTGAAATTCTTAAATATTGTTGTAAGACTACATTTTTGTTTTTTAAAAAAAATCACCCGGTGTTCAAAATCACATTAGTGCCTATCAGCACAGAGTAGAGCCCACAAGGATGTGATAATTTTTAACAAGTTTTTTTTTTTCATATTCAGCGAACACAATTTAAGTTGAATAATAATTAATGACCTCAAACATACATTTAATTTAATTTTAAATAGCATATTTTAAAAATATTTTATGAAGAATTCTTGTACTTCTATTATTTTTTCTTTTCAAAAACCAAATTCATCATATTTTGTTTAAATATATTAATTTGAAAAACTATCAAATATTTTTTAAAATATACTTTTATGACAATTCTTTTTTAAAAAATTGTCGGGCACTTCAATTTTTTCAAAAAAATGTGAGAATGAAAAGGTTGATCTTTCAACTTTTATAAAATAACACATTGACACTTTAATTTTTTTTAAAATGTGCGAATGAAAAGGTTAGTCTTTCAACTTGTGTAAAGTAAAACAGGAGTAATTTTTTTCAATTTTTTAAAGCGCTAATTATAAGAGCGTATGTGCGTTGCATTGTTTCATGTTAGTATAAAAGATAACATGAAAAGGAATGAGATATAATATTGCAATTAATTATATAATATTTGCAACAATCTATGCACGGAAAGGGGCTTTATTGCCCCTACAATATTAGAAAAAGACTATATATGTCATTTGTCATACTTTTTTAATTAATTTATCCTTATCATATAACTTTGGACATATATTTACCTTTGAACCATCAATCTCCTTGTCCTTACCCTTTTATCCTACATGACACCAACATAGGATTAGTGTTATCAAAGGCACACTTAATGCGCGCTTAAGCTATAAAATGAGGCTAAAAATGTGTTCAGTGCGTTGCCCGTTTTATGTGTGCTTCAATATTATCATCAAGTTCCTAAGACATATTTTTTCTTATCAATGAGTCTCTTCTGAAGAGGCGACACTAAAAAATAGATATTCACTTTATCAAATTTATTTTTCAATTTTTTTATTCATATATTTGTTATTCATGCTTGTAGTTTTTATTCTTGGACTAAACATACTATTTGTATTATTTCTCCCTTTGCGCCTTAGCTTTTTTCATTGAAGCTACCTTTTACTTGCGCTTTGTACTTTAAGCCCCAATAAACCTTGGAGATTTTTTTGTGTTTTACGATTTTGAAAACAATGTACAGAGTTCTTTTTCTGCTTCTTTAAATCCGATCACAATTAAATTCCTCTAATCCGACCCAACCCAATAAATTCAACTAAACCTAATTTCTAAATCACTTAAGCTAGTTGAATGCAATTGTCAATGTTATCAAATACATTTTGAGAAATAATTATTATTTCTATGCATATATAAAGTCCTAAATATCTGAAGATAATCAAACTATGATGTTTGTCCAATATGAAACTTTTTACAAAGGAAAAAAAGGCAAAGGCGTTTTGTAGCACAAAATATATACTCACCCTATCCCCAATTATATCATTTTTTTATATATAAATTTCTTAATTTTGACCGTGTATTTGTTTATAGAATCTTTTAGTTTTATAAAAATTTGTATAAAACTACATAAAAATTTTCTTTAAGTTAAATATAATCTATAATTTATCTATAATCTATAATATATTAAAAGTGTGAAGATACTTAGAAAAGTGATTTGAATTTTTTGCCCTTCATTAAAAGACTCTTCTTTAGACACAACTATCTTTTCACTATTTTTTAATTTATTATTTAAATATTTTTTATTTAACTAGACTTTCTAAAATATATGGTAGGAGAATTAAATATTTTCCTTTCTATTAGACTTCCTAAAATATATGGGATTCCTAAAATATATGGTAGGAGAATTAATTAATATTTTTCTTTCTACTGTTCAATTAGAAAAATACTCCTAAAATAAGACTCTATTAAGGAAATACTTCTATAAATATTGAGATGTACATTAAACTAGAGAACAAACCGGTTTGCCTATTGGGAGAATATGATTGATGCTCATCTCACTTGATTCGATTGCATGTTTAGATTGGTGGATGTTTGATTTTCTAACCCTCAACTTCTTCACTGTTTTTGTCAGCATAATAGAATTCAACATGTGTGTATATATATATCTTCTTTGT
Organism: Capsicum annuum; assembly: GCF_002878395.1. NCBI lineage: Eukaryota > Viridiplantae > Streptophyta > Magnoliopsida > Solanales > Solanaceae > Capsicum > Capsicum annuum. The sequence goes on from NC_061122.1 coordinate 50,857,423, forward strand.
TTTCATTCAAAATCATTCTTCAGGGTCAAAATTTTCGCTCAGACAAGAATTAGTTGGATCAAAATCGAAGTTTTGTGATCATTATTATATGTTTTTTTATAGTTTACAGGTTGTAGATGGTTGTCGGTTGGCTTTGAAGAATTTCTTGTGTAAAGGTTAAGTTTAATTGTATTGTTTTGATATTTTATTATCTTATTATTTTATTTTAATTTACAGATGCTAGATGAATGTGGGTCGACTTTGAAATATTTTTTTAGGTAAAGGGTTAGGTTTAATTGTATTATCGTAATATCTTTATTAGTTTGTTATTTTGTGGTAGTTTACAGTTAGTAGATGAATCTTGATCGACTTGAAAAAATCGTTTGTTAAATTTAAGTTTAACTGTATTGTTTTGATATCACTTTTATCGTATTATTTTGTTGCAGTTCACAGGTGATAGATAAATATTGGTCGGTTTTGAGGAATTTTTTTAATGTAAAGGTTAGGTTTAGTTGTATTATTTTGATATCTCAATTATAAATTAATAAATAAATTCTCCATCTTTACATACTTAAAAGATATTAAATTTAATTATTATATTCATCGTTATTATTTAAATAAATATCCTATTTAATGTAATGTTTGAACTCATTAAAGTGAGGTACACGCACAAGGCGCGTACACCTAAACTAGTGATTTAAAATATTTAAAAGACATAAAAACTATGGTAAAAAATAATTTGATTTACATAAATTGGATTGAAAGAAACTGTATATTGTTGGTTAGATGATTAAGATAAACGACAATAATTAGTTACTCTCCAAAAATTACTGGAAAGTTGGGTTAATTTTTATTTTTTTTGGATTTAAAAAAATTCACATTTCATTATCGTGAACTTTGGATTGGATTCTTATAATAAGACAATTTAATTTGAGCAAAAGACTTCAATTGTAACTAGCATCAAAGACATTGTCTTATCACTTATGTCTCGAGTCTGTCTTAACGTAACTGTTAAAATCGTTCCAACTTGTGGAAAATTAATGAATTCGTCAAGTTTTTGATATATATGACCAATGAAGACTTTCTTAACATTAGTCTTCTTAAATTTGTATTGGAAATTTCACAGTAAATTTACAAGTGCCAACTTTTCTATTAAATTTGGATTTGAAACATTGAATATTTTCATTTTTTGTGCGTTGAATCTGGTGTTGTTCGAATTATTTTTGCTGTGGAACCAAGGTTGCTCTTGTAAGCAAATGCTTAGTAAAGACTTCTTTACAGTTACTATATAGAGCTCTTCTTTATTTTAAAGATTCACCCAAAATATTTATATGTAAAGCTCCAAGAAATTATCTTTAATCTTTTTACCTCTCATGTGCAGAACAAATTGTCCTTCCTTTGCTATATATATTCAATATTGTTTCTTCAGTATCTTTGCTGCTATTTCGTATCTAGCCACTTTATTTTTTTCATTAGAACTATGTTACTCAGACTCTCCAAAATATTGTCGCATCATTTGAGTGCGGGCCTATTCTTATCTTCTGTAATGACCTGAATTTGTGAATCTTCTATTTCTATGTGTTTTGACCATTTTGACCTTCTTCGTAGTTGTTACATGTTGAATTTGAGGTTTAGAGATGGTTGACACGATTTTCGATGCGATCGAGAATGATTTGTGTGAGTTTGTGGTTTATAGAGGCTTGAGAAGCCATATACTTGACTACGATCAACATTTGTTATTCAGAGTGTCGGATGGCAAAACGGATTGCGCCAATAGATTGGGAATGTCAAATTTGGGTTAGTAGCGTGGTTGCTTCAATTTCGAGGCCTTTATATCTCATTTGGACCCTTCATTTAGAAAATAGTGAAATACAGTCTCCAGAGTTAATTTATTATTAACAACTTTTTTTTCGAAATTCTACGTCACCATTGAGTTTGAAATTTTAAAAATAGCCTAGTAGCATATATGAATTATCTCTGTGGGGTCCCAATCAAATTTCGAGGGTCCGATCGGAGCTTGGTTGGCTTGCACCAAAATCACCAAGTGCAGCCACTTAAGCGGCTAAGGTCAACTTAAGTGGCAGCCGCTTTAGCGACCCAAAATCGCTTAAATGGTAGCCTCTTTAGAAGACAAGCATCGTTTAAGCGGCAATTACTGTAAATAACTCATTTTCTCGATTTTCACCATTTTTGAACCTTTGAGCTTCGGGTTTGAAACACCTAGACCTTGAACCGTCGAAAAATTTCTCCATTTGATGTCACTAGGGTGGGTACGACGAGGGGCACGAGTCGTACCACTTGGATACGAGTCATATCCTCATTCTCTTTCCCTCTCGTATCCTAGGCAGTGTGGTGAGGGTTACTTACTGTCCTAGGTACGAGTGACCTCCTCCTCAATCGCACCCTAAGTATACGAGTCGTACCTAGATGAGTCGAATGGAGTGAGGTCTTAGCTTGGAGTGGACTGTTTTTGTTACGAGTGAAGCATACGAGTTAGGGGTGAGTCGTACCCTTTGGATACGACTCAAGGGTGTATAATCGTACCCTTAACAGTGTGTGTGACCTAGAAAAAGCCTAGGGTACGAGTCAGGGTACCACTAGTACCCTAGGATACGATTCCCCTAGTGAGTCATACCCCTGGACGGGTCTATTTTCCAGCTTATAACTAAGGGCCTTGTGGTCACTTTCCATTCCTAAAACCCTAAGCTCTCTCACTATATAAGTGTTTGTAGCCTCCTAAACATCTATTTTGATGGATCAAACACCCTAAACATTCTCTCAAACTCATTTTTGAAGAATTGGAGGCGGGTTTCAAGGGTGATCTTCAAAAGGCAAAGTGAAGTCAAGACTCTTAGGGTTTCGAGGGTGATCTTAGTCTAAGGCATATAATTCTTCCTCTTATTAAATAACTCTAAACCCATGTATTTTGTACTTGAATTAGTAAGTGTACATGATGATTTTTGAAATCAAATGAAAAGCATTTTGTTGCATAATGATGAATAATGTTGAATCTTGCTTAGCCTTTGTTTATACATGTTATTAACGATGATTTGTATAGATGGGTGCTTGTTGTATGTGGTTTAAAATGGGAGTCTTGAGTAACCTTAACCTTGATGATTTCTACCATGAAAATAGCCTTGTTAAAGGTATGCCCATAAGGTGTTTGTGGAAATGTCTAAGTAGATTGTCTAGTCACATATTGGTGATGTTTTGAACTAGGGCAATGGCCCAATAAGTATGGATGATTGATAAATGGTATGTTAAAAGTATTGTGAGCTATGCATTGTATAATTGATGACCATGATGGGTTAATTGACTAATAAGGAGTTGAAGTCCCTAAACATGATAATGTATTTGAATTGTGTGTTAAACCAAGTGTGGTGAGAATGTGGTATAAGATGGTTAATGAAATGTGAATAGTTGTGAGGGTCTTGATGACCATAACTTGAATTGTATGATGGATTGAATGAAGGCAATGGCCTATTAAAATGGTTAAGCAATGAAGGCTTCCATAAGGACCATGGGGTCATGTATCGTGTTGAATTCGCTATATGGTTAAAGTCCTTAAATGTTGTATGGAATGAACAATGATGCATGGACAAAGGGCTAAAGTCCCAATGTCAACTAATGATAGTTATGATAGCTTGAGGTTGAAGTCCCTTGCCTTATGAAATGGCTTGAGGTTGGAGTCCTTTGTCCAATAAAATTGCTCGAGGTTAAAGTCCCTTGCATAAAGAGATCTCCTGAGGTTAACGTACCTTGCCGAATGAATCAACTTGCGGTTAGAGTCCCTTGGTTGAATGATTATGTATGTGGTTAAAGTCCTTGGCTAATGAATGTGTGAGCATGGTTAAAGCCTTTTGTCTAATGGTATGTAATTGTGGTCAAAGTCCTATGCCTAAATAGAATTGTTGAAAGTAAGTATGGAAGGTTGGAGTCCTCCACTTCATGTCCAATGAGTGAATGTTCAAGAATGTTGTTAAGCCTTAATTTCTTGATTTGCATGTGATATACCTCTATGTACGGATAAAGTGTATAAATATGATGGAATATGATATATTGGCGTGTTGTTGAATGATGATGCTACTTTATCCTTATCCTTGAGTTAGATGTTAGCGTTCAAACCGCTAATCATCTACGGACGCTATTTATACATCCTACATAGGGGTCGGAGCACCATTTTCTCTTCCTGCGCAGTGATTAGGTGATCGAAGTAGTTCGTGCATTGACTTGGGAGTGGTGAGCTTTCTTATTTTGGAAGACATTCATTCTTGGTCTCCTATCTTTATACTTAGTTTTATTTTTCCTTGGTTTGGCTATTGTCTGGGGTTGGCCAGACATATACATTTCTAAACTTGGGCTGTATAGAGGCATTGTGGATGGCTATGGACTTTGGTATATTGGCTAGTGTGTTGATGTTTATGAAATGGTTAGACATTGTTAAGTTACGACTTCTAGTATTATTTCCGCTATCTTATTATGCGGTCGGGATTCATCCGACCCTTGTGATTGATATGATGATTATGATGGGTTATCGGGGCGACCTTCGGTTCATGTGGGCTCGAGGTGCCCATACGACATGGCCAAATTTCAGGTCGTGTCAGGGTTTAGGCAATTCTTGAGAATTTCTTCACTATTTGAGCTTGGGTAAGCTCCAAAACCTTGTACCATTATTTTTCATTGATTTTATCATCAAAAACTCCTTTAAATCATAATTTCAAAATGAAAAATTGAGGGTTTTATCAGTAAAAATTTAAAAAGGGATTTTCTTCAATTTGGACCTTATTTTAACTTATTTTTGTGTGGGTTTTCTCCTTTAGACTCCTATAACCTTAGAATGTGTTTTCAAAATTAAATTTTTTATTTTACCCCTTTCATTTTCGAACCCGTTTTACCCCAATCCAAATATGAGAACAATGGGTATCCTTGGCTTTTGTTAATGCATGGACGCTATATTTGAATGTTGTAGTTGATCCTGAGGCCGTTTGTAAAGAGAAGGCTCCATGTTGAAGTTCTTTGGACCAAAATTTCATCATATTAAGGTAGGTTATCGCTTAAGTTCTTTCAGATTGAACTGTGTAGCTAATGAATAAGTAAAGCATGTTGTGAGTTAGGGAAAATAACTATAGGGTTTATATTTTACGATTATTTTTACTATTGTGTGCTCGTGTGAGGACTTATATTCTGTTGTGGTTGGTTTATGATATCTGAAATTGTGTGTTGCCGTGTGGAGACTTTATTTGACATCCTTAGCATTATCTGTACATTAGATGCCTTTAATCTAAATAAGATACCCGTGTGGGGCCTTATTTTACTGATAAAGGACTTATTTGAGCATTGTTTGCTTTCATCATGATAAAAAAATTGCTCGAGTTAGTGGTTGATATGATATTAGTGATGTCTTTGTATGCATATTTATTCTGAGGGTGCTTAATTGTAGTTGATAATCATGAATTATGGACATATTGAGTTAATTTATGGGCTCACTTATATATGTACATGTTAGAAGGATTGAATATCATCATATTGAGTTGATTGTGAGCATTGCATCCTCACTTCATACATATATATTCATGAGATACTAGTACTAATGAGAAACACTATTTTGAAAGAAAATGACTCACTTTTGAAAAACCCTTGTTCGAGGTCATTTGTCGGCAATAGTGGTTATGATATTTTTAAAAGACCTTGGTTGAGGTCATTTGCCTTCAATGTTGGATTAATATATGAGTTGTAGTATGTGCGAACCCCCCATGGGCCCTACCTAGAAGCAGCGAGCTTAGTGGGTGTATATAGAAAGACATGTGATGGCCTTCAACATTAATCTCTTCTGCATTGCACTTGCATATGCATCTTGTTTTTTTCAATTAGTTTCTTTGACTTGTACTTAGTTTCAGTGTATTTTTGTATATATATATGTGTTGTTTCTATTTCCCATATATTTATACATTAGAATTGTTAATGGAGACAGTGTGAGCTACTGCTTTGGACTTTACTACTTACAGGTGACGTACTCATAGTATATTTTACTTATCTTATTTTTGCTTTGCTCAGTTGCCCTATGATACCTATTGAGTACAAGTGGATCATATTCTCTTCTACTGTGCCCTTTCGGTGCAGATCCTAGTACAAACACTTTCTGTGGCAGTTGATTTATGCTTCTTTGAGATTGTGACCGAGGCACTGGGTTGCTTTAGGGATCAGAGTCTACTTTCGTACCTCCTCTTACCTTATTGTGTCTTTACTTGTTTTCAAAGTCAAACCTTGTATTTTACTTGTATTTAGATGATGTACTAGATGCTCTACATTTGACACCACTTCTTGGAGTTTTTATGTTATGTTTTTCAGATTTCCATTTCATTTATGTCTTGTATTGGTTTGACTTTATTTTGGAAGTCTCACCTTAGTTATTTCATAATTTCTTTATTAGTTCAAGTGACTGTCTTACTTATCAAGGTTGGGTAGTGATAAGTGTCATCATGACCTAGTTTTAGGTCATGACAAATTAGTGTCAGAGCTAGCAGGTTCACCGATCTTATAAGTGTAAGAGTAAGAGGTCTAGAAGAGTCTCGTGAATTGCTAGGTAGATGTCTATATTTATCTTCTAGAGTCTATAAGATGTCATTAGGCAAAACTTTTATATTTTTATTTCTATTCGTATGAGTTCCTTTTACCCAATGATCTAAGTTGTGTTCCACTCTTTTCAGCACATATGGTGAGGACTAGATCTTATGAGGCCAGGGATAATGAGCCAATACCCGAGGATAAAACCTAGACTAAAGGGCGAGACAAGGTAGTGGAAGGCCCAAAAGTAGAGGACAGGCACAAGAAGTTGGCCCTGCTAAAGGTAGTGCTAGAGAGACCTCCCCTGAGCCTGAGGTTGAGCATGTCAGAGATACGAAGCTAGATCAGGTCTCATAGGGTTCGGTTGCTAACTTAGTTTTGGAGGGTCTATTAATTCAATTATTGACTTATTTAGATAGTGTTCCCTTGAGTGCACCTAGTGTTCCTCCGATTTTAGTTATGGTACTGTCGTTTGTGTTGGCGTTTGCTCATGGTATTCTTCTAACCTCGAGTGTGGTTCTGCCGTCTGTACCGATATATTCTTATAATATCCCTCAAATTTTGAGTGGTATTCTACCTTCTATGCTAGTATTTAATCATGGTATTCCTAGTTCAGGGGTACATCTTTCATCTATGGTACCCCATGTATGGATTCTCAGTCTGCCAAACTTACTTTTTTTCTAGTTATTTCTAGTACAGCTATATCTTCTGATGATCAGGAGAGGTTTGAGAGGTTTATTTGTTTGGGTTCGTCCAAGTTCAATGGTGATATTAGCGAGGATGCTTATGATTTTTTTTATTCTCATAAGAAGTTGCATAATCTTGGATCCCTAGATCCTCATGGAGTTGCTTATACTACCTACCAATTGATGGATATGGCTAGTGATTGGTGGAGGTCATCTTCTAGTTGTGACCTTTGGGTTCGCCTGCTATGACTTGGACTTAATTTTTTAAGGCTTTCATGGAAAGGTTTGTGCCATATAGTTTGAGAGATCAGATGTGTGATGAGTTTGATCATTTAGAGCAAGGATATATGACTATTGCTGAGTATGAAGTTTGTTTTCACACTTTATCTAAATATTTAGCTGCTGGAATCTCTATCAAAACCAAGCAGATTTGGAAGTTTGTGAAGGATTTGATGGTACTTATTAGTTGGCTACAACTCAAATGGTAGTCTCATGGGCTTCTTTTAAAGTATTGTTGAGCATGCTAATATGACCGAGTCTATTATACAGGTTACTCGGAGGTAGCAAAAAGGTGTGTTATTATGGTGAGTTTAGTTTACATACCTCTTAGGGTAGATATTTCTCAAGTAAAGGTTTCTATAGTTATCATGGTAGACCAATTCAGGCTGCTTTGTAAGGATTAGGTGGTAAACCTTTCAGATTTAACGACTTTGGGTAGTCATACATCAGGCCAAGGTAGTTATTATAGTTCTTCTAAGCTCTCTCAGCGTAATGCTAGAGGTAAAGAGTGTTTTTATGTCAAGACATTAGTCATTAAATGGGGGATTACCTTCAGCGTGCATTGCCTAGTAGATTTCTCGACTTCAGCTTTGCCATACTCTTATTTTTATAGTTTGAAGGGGTTTGCAGAATGGTTCAAGTGATGCTAGAAGCGCTTGAGACAGAGGTGAAGGTGTTTGTGGTGGTGCTCGCGGGGTTGTTAATTCTGAGAGTAGACGTGGTCAATGTATGACATACCTGCTAGACCCAAGGCACGGGCCTCTGATGCTGTTATTACAGGTATCATTTTGAGTTGCTATAGATCTACTTCCGTGTTATTTGAACCTGGGTCAACTTTCTCTTATGTGTCTACATATTTTACTTTTAATTTTGATGTTGTGTGTGAGCCTCTTGCTATGCCTATTTATGTTTCTACCCTTGTAGGAGATTCTGCACTGGATATTCTGAGGTTATATTGGAAAAATACGCTTATTTGGGTTTGGAGGGTGTAATATCTTTTTGGTGTGGTTTTTGCATAATAGAGAGAGGGTGTTTTTCTTATTTAGATCATATTCGTGCTACTATTATTTCCTCATTGCCTCTTGAGGATTCTATTCGTGGTGTTCATGAGTTCATGGATGTGTTTCCTATGGATTTGCCTGGTATGCCTATAGATCGTAATATCAATTTTGCTATTGATGTGGAGCCGGGCACCAAGACCATTTTTTTTCCTCCTTATAGGATAGACTGCATTCTTTGTTGAGTAAGGAATTTATTAGACCTATTGTATCTTCTTTGGGTGCTCCTGTCTTGTTTGTGAATAAGATGGAGGGTTCGATGTGAATGTGTATTGATTATAAGCAGTTGAACAAGGTGACAGTTAAGAATAAGTATCCCCTTCCTCGTATCAATGATCTACTTGACAAGCTTTAGGGTGCTTCAATGTTTTTCAAGATTGATTTGATGTATGGGTATCACCAAATGAAGATTAGGGCTTAGGATGTTTCGAAGATGGCTTTTCGAACTTTATACAGTCATTATGAGTTCTCAGTCATGTTAGTTGGGTTGACCAATGCCCCAACAATGTGCATTGAGTTGATGAACCGAGGGTCTCAACTGTATATCGACTCCTTTATGGTTATGTTTAGGGATAACATCTTGGTTTATTCCAAAAGTGAGGCCGACCATGTGAAGCATTTAAGGATTGTACTTTAGATGTTGCGTGATGAAAAATTGTATGGTAAGTTTTCTAAGTGTGAGTTTTAGTTAGATTCTATCTCTTTTTTAGGTCATGTTGTAAGTAAGGATGATATTTTGATCGATTCGACGAAGATAACTACGATCGTAATTGGGATGGACCACTTCTCCTACTGAGATTTGGAGTTTCATTGGTTTGGCAGGTTATTACCGGCATTTCGTAGAGGGTTTCTTATCTATTATGGCTTCTTTGTCCAAGTTGACTTAGAAAAAGGTGGGTTTTCAGTGGTCGGATATGTGCGAGAAGAACTTCCAAAAGCTCAAATAGTTTTTGACTTTGGCTCCTACTTGACTTTGCACAAGAAGGCTGTGGGTTTTACCACATTTTGTGATGCTTTTAGTGTTGATTTGGGTGTGGTGTTGATGTAGTAGGTAAGGTGATTGCTTATGCCTCTTGGCAGTTGTCATGAGAGAAATACCCTACCCATGATTTGGAGTTGGCAGTTGTAGTGTTTGTGTTGATGTTGTGGAATCATTACTTGTGTGGAGTTCCTTGTGAGATTTTCTCAGACCATCGTATCCTTCAGTACTTCTTTAGACAACGAGATCTTCGTATGAGGCAGTGGCGTTGGGTTGAGTTTCTTATGGATTATAATGTCACAAATTTGTATCATCCGAGCAAGGCTAATGTCACGAACTAATATCTTGTTTCATGTTGGCACCTACTATAACCCAACGGTAGGTAAGCCAACCCATAAATTAGAGCATTTAGTAATGAACTATCAAGAGAATTAAAGGAAAACAACGGAAATGAATCTAAATAAAAGACTAATATAGAATACAACCCTCAAGACCTAGTGAAATTAGTACAAGTGCATCTAATACAAGTCAGAGTACTAAGTGAAATATATAATAAATATACATGTACCACCACATTCGTAATACAAAATAGAGATAAGTCAAATCAATATAAGGGAGACCAGGAATAATCCAAATGTCAGGAGTTCATTCCAGATCTCTGGTCCATAGTTGTTCTATACGATGTACACTCCAAATCTCTGGTCCATAGTTGCTCTTTATGATGCACATATTAGCGTCAAGAACTCCTAATATGATCTGTAGGCTAAGAAATGTAGTATGAGCACCAAACATATGATACTCAGTAGACATCAACCTACTGAGCTCAAAAGATAATGCAAGCATAAATAACATGTAATGCAGAAATATAACTACAAGAAACTATCCAAGAAACTAAACATAATAATAATCCCAATGGAGCAATAAGGGTAAAATATTATATCCTAACAGTGTCCAGGAAGTAAAGTGCAATACCATATATCACCACCCAATAGATAAATAAAGAATGAAAGAAGGATATATAGTATTAGTACAAGGCCAAAGGATACATATACAATGGAAAGAGAGAGAGATATACGGTAATACCATATATAAATATACACATATATAGGACTAAACTCAAATATAATAACTCAAGGGAGCCGACCTAACATCTCAAAGATCATAGCCAAGTAAGGGAGCTAATACTACCATAATCAAAGTCTCTAATTGAAGTTGAATAAATACGGGATAATCTATCAATAACATATCCTACTATGAGAAAGAAAAGGATAAGGAACATACCGACAATCTTAGATACCAGTCAATAATCATCCTGCCAAGAACTAACCATAATACCCAATAATAAAGCGACCAGCTAGTCCGAACAAACAATAACCTAATTGGGCCTCCATAAGCCAGAAAGGTGCAACCAACACTCAGTAGAAAGCTATAATAGCTTATACCTATTCAATCCCCCATTAGGCCAATAGATATAAGCACCAAACAATTATACTAGTGAAAGGAAATGAATATGAATAAATGCAACATAAACCAATAGTAAACCATATCCAATCCTAGTGTCATAATGTACCAAGTGTATACATCTCCTCCAATTAAGTAGCTCACAAAGGTAGGACCTATGGTGGCCATTCTTCTCCGGCATTATGGCTCACGGATGAAGGGACCCATAGGAGACTCGGGATATCTGTATATACTACCTAATATCGAACTAGGACTTCCAATAACCATCATAATCAATCTACACTATCTAGTACTAGAGAGAGAGATATGTAAATAAGTGCATGGACTCGAACCATGACTAAAAGAGTGTAAATCTAGAAATCCACTGCCTGAGGTCAAGTTCAGGACTAAATCAATATAATAACATAGAAAGGGTCGTTATATCCACCGATCAAGGAAAGTAGTAGGGGTAAAAGAGTGGGATAGTAATGGACCGAAATTAATCTCGGCCTAGTTTCCAAAAGAGTACATTTAGGTCTGATAGTTTGTACATTATTAATATGGTGGTACGATTCCCATGGTAAAAGAATCCATTTTCAAAGTAAAAAGTGAAAATAAATCCTTTTTAGAAAAGAATATTAAAATAAAGGATTTGGTTTGAATCATACCACTAAGTAAATGCAAATGCACCTAAAGTATGCATGCCATCACTAGTATCAAAATAATACGACCATAAATGGCTACACATCCATACCTATAACTACCTCCTTTCTAAGGATAAAGTACTAACATGATATCCAACTGGTACCATGATGTGTGAGCTAATACTAACATATTTGAGGCTTTTAACTAAGAATAATTGCAAAGTATTAAACAACTTTTGTCGTTTTTGATTTTTTTTATGTTTGATTTTGTAGTAGAAGCTAATATGATAGAGAACCAACAATAATGGAAGCAAAAAAGTTAAAATCTAAAGAAATTCGAAGAGAAGTGTGGCTGACGACATTTCTAATAGGTCGTCATCCCTATGATAATCTATCAGCTTCATCGTCAGCAGTAGACAGAGAATAGGCCTAAGATAAAAGCTATGACGACATTTTGTGATAGGTCGTCAAGGAGTTGATAAATCGTCAAGAATGTCGTCAGCCTAAGGCGGCAGCACATGAGAACTAAAACAGAAACTTGACGATATTTTGTGATAGGTCATCAAGGAGATGATAAGTCATCAAGATTTTTGGTAGCGTTAAGCAGCAAGTGACCAAAGCAAAGAGGAAGCTGACGACATTTGTGATAAGTCGTTAGCCTCCTGATAGGCTATCACAAATGGCGTCACCTAATTCAAAGAATTTTAAAATTTTATTATTTTGTTTCCATAATTAAGGTGAACTATTTAAAGCCTTGTTTAGGGTTTGCTTGGGAGATATGAACCCTGAGTTTTGAGACGATACTTTGATATTTTCTCTCTCTACTTTTGGCTTGAGAAAACAATTATTATGCAGAGATTATATTCATTATTTTGGGATTTACTTTGTGATTTAATCTGAGAATATCTAGTTTCTATTCATCTTGTGGTAAGTTTATCTTTCAAAGCTTGAATTCATCTAGTTGCTTCAATTTTTACATCATGAGCGGCTAAATTCCTTTAACCTAAATTATGGGATCTAGGGTTAGGTCTTGATAAGGTGTTGAGTGAACAGGATTCGAAAGGTGGTAGGACTTCTTGATAATTCTGAGGTTTTAATTAACATCTGTTGGTTGCAAACAATAGATAAAACCTACTTTAATTTGCTTGAGAAAGAAATCAAATATAGTGGGAAGTGAATTATCAACAGGGACTTGAAAACACTCCATTTAATAATCAGCACTGTAATAAGGTTGGTTAACCTGAGGTAAAATCTGGGCAGTGAATATAAATTCCCTAAGTCTTAGAGGATTAGGTAATTAAATGCTTAAGTAGGTCGAGAGACATTTAAGCATAACTTCGATAAAGCTAACTTCTTGCTCTACCTACCGTGAGAATCCTGAACCACTAGTAACATCTGTCAAGTACTAAAATCTCTAATGAACATAATTCTGGTTTTTCCATAAACTCTTGATTACAAACACTGAAACTAAAGTGACCAACAATTATTTGTTAAACTCAAACCCTTCATTTTGTCTTTTCGTGCTAGTTGTTTGAATTTAACTTGTAGCTTTAGTTTCAAACTAGTTTAATAGTCACTCACATTGTTCCCTGTGGATTCGACCCCGACTCCAAAGTTGGGTAAATATATTGATGACGACCGCCTTGCACTAAATTAACGTGTAAGTTGAGCGTTATCAAAGCCCAACAATATAGAATTAACATCTTAACGCTTCATAACTCAGGAAACTACGGTAATCAAGGGAATAAAATTACTAAAAGTATCTTATTAAGGAAATATTGCGTAGTTCACTAAGTCAAATGGTGAGTCTTATACTAAAGGATCATTAACATCAATCTATGTTTAATCATGTCTATTATCAAGGATGATAAGATTCTAAGGCCATAACAAGTATCCTATGCTAAGGTTTTGGTCACATTTCTACCCTAAATTCCTTAATTAGGCTAAGTCATGATATACTAGTCGTAATGCCTACATAGAATAAAATCCATACATTACTCAATCTTGTAAAGAAAAGTAAGTTGAAGCCTACCTTAATGTTGAATCACATTCTTGAATCGCGCTCAATTTTCTCATTCTTGCTCCACGATCCTAAAAATGACATCGCACTATCAAAATAATAATCTATATGTTAATATGAGTATAGTGATACCTATATTTCTATATAAAACTCTGAGCCTAAAATTAGATCAATAATGGGCCTATGGGCCCACTAACGAAATCCCAAAATTGAATCCGTCATGAGATCCCTCTAAAGGCAAAGAATGTGTTCTCAAAAGTTGACCACAAATGGAGTGTAAATCAAGGCTTAAACTAGCCCTAAAAGATAATGGAAAAAGAGGGTAAAATAAGAATTAAATGGAGGATTTAGGCTAAAAAAATTATGAAGAAATTACTTGGGAATTATCACCTCCATGTCATCTACTCACCCCCAACTCCAATTTATGATTTCCCAAGAGTTATGGAGCTCTTGGGACCATTAATGGTGGTAAAATCCCTAAAAATGGACTTAGAATCAAGCAAAAGAGAAACATAAAGGTGTTATCTGGGGTTCTTTGTGAATGCAGGACCCCATTGCAAACATGCTCAGTCGACCATGAATACGTAGAGTAAAGTTGATCCAGTCAAGCTAGCTTCCTCTTCTCGAATGTGATGGCTAACTCGCGAATGTGAAGGTCAAGATCCCTTGACCATCGCAAATGTGGCCAAGCCTCACAAATGCGAAGGACAGAATTTGGTTGCACTAGAATTTCCTAAGTTTAAATGGACTATGATTGGGGGTTTAAGATTCATTTGAAACCTCACGCATGCAAACAAACTATTCTACCTTACAACATTCGACATGTTAGACTCAACAGAATCATTGAATCTTTCATCCTAGATCATTTTGATTAAATGTGGGTCCCATACCTAGTTCCATTTTAATTAAGTTCTACCCAATAGTCCAAATAGAGTTTGAAAGCCTCAGAACCAGAACCAAGAGTCCCCTAGCCTAAAATCAATGTTTCAAAGCTGATGGCGCTGTCGGATTTCTTATCTGAGGCCATTTACTAGGTGTTCTAATCTGAGACCAATTTCTTAATATCAAAAGATCTAAAATAGGGAAATGAAATTAAAAACCAATGAACTATCCAATAATCGAATCGATAGTTTCGACAAGTCATAGATGACCTAAAGTCGCTATGGAAAGGCTCAAAACACCAAAATGCATGAAAATTGAGAAAATAACCAAGAGGGTCATTACAATATCCACTTCTAAAGGACTTTTTTCTGTGAATGTCAACGCATAGAAAGTGCCCAAAATTAAAAGGACAAGGTACTGGGCCCGTATGCTTCGAGCAGACTCCTAGATAACCTTTAAGAAAAAATAATGCTTTCAAGGGGTTTCACCAAAGGTATACCTTTCTAACCAACTTTCTTACTTCACTTTCCAAATAACCAAAGACTCAGTCTCAACAACCAGCTGGTCTCAACAACCAGCTGGCCTCTAACTAAATCGAGAATGGATGATACATGCAAACCCAAACCATAATACATTGATATCATGCTAATACAAGCACAACCAAGTGGAAATTCAACCAAGCTAAAGACAATCCAAGGTGTGAACAATGTAACCAACTCCAAATTCCAAATATAACATTTCTTTGTCATTCCAAACCTTTTATCTACTCTAAGTCACGACAAATGTCATCCCAATCCTACCTACGCTATCACAACATTGACCTCGAAGGACTATAACTAACTTACCAAAACCCATATTCGCAAGCATAAAAATAAGCCATAAGGTACTACTTGGTTACATAAATGGAGATAATCAAAGCTTGCGATCTCTAGCCAACTAAAACTAGTCTGGAAGGCCCTCAAACGGACGGTTAGGAATTTGGAGTACAAATTCTGAATAATCTGCTCTAAAATGCCTCACCAATTGTGGGTGAAACTTTTCTAAGTCCAAGTAGAATGCACTTCTCCTATTAGATAAATATTCACAATTCCTGACAAAAATTTGAAACCAAGGGTAAAAATAATAGAAACCACACCATAATCCAATAGACTATTCTTTGAGCGTCTATCAAGCATAATCCATCTGAAATAAAGAAAACTGAATCAGTAGGTAATGAGTAGGCTTAGTTAGTCTATTTATAAAGTCCTAACTGAAACAAATCTGGAAATGAGGATGCAATCACATTACACAATCCATAGATGTAGTCCCAATTCCAAAGCTGAACTACTCGATCTCAACTATCTGAACTGATCCTACTAGCGAGTAGTATCCATATTTCAAAGGCAATCATAACTTCCAGTCCACCATTTAAGAGAGTCAAAATATTAAAATTGAAGCCCACAAGTCTTCATAGATATCAAATACTCAACCCAATCTCACTATCAGAAATCAAACATTTACAGAACGATTTCTATAATAGCTAAAATTGAGATGTAGCTGAAAAGAAAAATCACAGTTATGGATAACCACCGACTGAGGATACAAATAGTCAACTCCACATATTTTAAAGGGCATAATGCATTAATGCATAATTAAGAACACATCGAGGCTGCAAAGAATACTAATGGTATCCAAATCATGAGCAACTTACAAAAGTTAGTAGCTTAGCCAGAATGAGGTCAATCCAATATTTAATCTACAACCACGAATACCTATAAGTACATATCACCAAGAAGAATCATTGTACAAAGTCATATTAGGACGAACAACTACTGAAGATAAGAATAACCTGAATTCACCCATTTACACTAACTCTAGCTCAATTAAATTATGAACCATATCATAGCAAGAATGTAGTACCCGTCACACTATCAATATCAGGGTCAAGACCTCAACTGGGTAAACTATCCAGATCAGAAGGACAAATCTTAAATTTATTAGCCTCAGGAATAGGCTATAGAAAAATAATAGCCAATGCTAGAATCTAAGAAAAACATAAATGCAAGCCTTAGACTGATCCACATTTGAAATGGGCAATAAAAATGAATTGTTAATGATAGAACCACCATAAAGACATAGAAAGCCAAACGTACCTTCATTGTCATAAACAACTCAACAACCGACCCAATATTATTGACAGAAAAGGAAAACCAACCCACCAAATCATCTAAGCCAAATGAATACAAATCACAAAGAAGACAATTCTAACTAGATGATGCTAGTCTAGCCATCTGTCAGGTAAGAATTAATAACAGCAAGAATGATAACAATAGCAAAACAACATAGGGTATAAGATGCATCAAAAAATAGAAAATATAACCAATACCACTCTAAGGTCATAGCAAGGCCATAATGCCAAAGGAAATAGGGCTTTAACCCAAATATTACACACCAAGAAAAATACAACACTAATTCACTCAATCCATTACTAAAAGAAGTCATCTATAGAGATAATCATATATGCATAAAATCTACACAAAGGATACACCAACCAATACAGTAACATTAAGGCATAGAAGCAGCGACGAGCATGAAAACCCCAACTCAATTCATATATAAATCAAAAGATAGTGAATAAAACACACTTATATTGATAGAGTCCGAAGTCTTAGTCCTGACATGCCCAAAGAGTACGAATTTGAGCCTGTCAAAACTTGGACTGAGTGTCTGACTCACCAACTGAGGCACTAAATGCACACCTCTAATTAAAGGTACCATAAAACTATGAGAATGATCTATATGAGATGAATGACTAATAATCCCATGTTGGGGACACTTTTTGGATTAATGATTGGTCTTTCTACAGTAGTAACAAATCTCTAAAGCTCTATCCCAATGAGAAATATGAGTTATCCTTAATTGGATAACTAGATGACACCTAGGACACTCTCTACTAAAATGATCATCCTTTCAATAGTCATAACACACCTTAAGAGCTTTAGGCTGGCGGGGAACATGCGTTGACCCTGTCTGAACAACCAAATCACGCCTGGGAAATCCCATAGACCAATGAACAACCTCTTTATAGTCTAAACATACCTCTGGTACTCTTTTATGTATTATACCCATTGATCTAGAATGGCTGCCACAGCCTAAAGACCTATTCTAAATACTCTACAATGTCTGTTGAGAACGCTGCCCACTGTGACCACCACGACTGATCTGAAAGCCACCTATAGATTGAGACACTACCTATATGGAATTGACAAGCTATAAGTGATGTTGACCTCTACTGAAAAGATCCCTACTTTCAAATAGAATACCACTAACACTGTATTATATAGTTGTGAAAGAAGAAAGTTGTGGATAAAGCATAATATAACCATCTGGAGAGCATTTTATTGTTGTTAAAAATTTCTATCTTAACATGTTGACCTAATCAAAGTTTGGTTACATCAGTTGTTGCTTCAAAAAAATATTTCACCATCAGCCTAGTGGGTGGCAAATTGGGTTATTCAAATTTTTTGATATTACCGATGCATTTCAAATTGGTAATAAGAGCAAATTCAAAGATGAAAAATCTAAACACATTGACCTTGACGCAAGCATGAAGTTTATTTGAATTTTTCTGTTCTAACTCAACCGTTAAAAGGCATTTAGTAATTTTACCTTAAAAATTACACTTGAGATCTTGAGATATACACCAAAGCATGTTTTTTAGAGCTTCTTTGTTCCAAATACTTTTAAAATCAGTATGACTTTTTGCGTTGCATAAGCTTCCAAATCTAAGAGGATGCACTGAAATATCTTGAATAGTATATTTCATACCCTACATTCAGGTACATTAAAATTACTATTATATATAAGTGAGGATTGCCAAATTTGGTAGTCCTCACAATAAATATAATAATATTAAAATTTGTGTTGGTACAAATTGCAATAGGTGGCCTAATTTTTCTTTTTAATTCATTTCTAAGTGAACATTTCTAATTGGTGTATTCTATTGATATTTTAAATAGTTTTTGTTATGTTTTCTTTCTCCTCCACCATTTACATTCATATCCTACTACAATTTTTATTTAGTCCATTTCTTTATAGGTGTTTTTTTTATTGTGATTTTGTTCCTAAATAAATATATATTTAAATTTTTAAGAGTAGTTGGATCATAATCTTTTTAATATACCTCTGAGTTTAAATATAATAATCAATGTAAATTTCAAAAGAGACGAAATTTAATTAAGAGTGAGTTGGTAAAGTAATTTTTAATTTTTTAGAAGTAAAAAGTTTATTAAAGGGTGTGCCCAAACCAAAAAGGAGCACCTATTTAGGAATGGTTGAAGTAATTTTTTTTTTTTGACTAAAAATGTATTTTAGTGAACTAATTTTATCAATGATACTTTAAAATTGTAAATTTAATTACGATTACTTATATAGTTATTTAATACTAAGAATAATATGGATAAAAAGGTACTATAATACTCGCTTAATTTGTTAAAATGAACTAATAGAATGAAACATATATTTTTGATATGAAGGAATATCTACAAAAGTATTTTGTTGAATCAAATCTTTTAATTATTTAAATTAAATTCTATCATTATTTATAAGTTAACTTTATTGATGTTATCTTACAATAATTTGCAGCATTAAATATTTATTATATTACTTTGAATGTAGAACTTTTTTTTTGTAATAAATGAGTTAATTAATATAAGTTTAATCAGAAAAAATTTAATGAAAAAGAATTGAGAAAAGAATGATGAAGTTAATTCAACATAAGATAAAACTCGATTTGGATCATTAAAGACTTTAATCTCCAAAACTACCACTAAAATAAAAAGAAAAATAGTGTTAGTACATGCATGTGTTTGAAACTAAAACGAAAATCTAAAATAAACTCTGAGAAAAAAAATATTCTTTCAATTTATATAAAAAATAATTTGATTAATATTAGAAATATTGAGATATGTTCGAAATACCTGTAAGAAAAATAAAATTAAAATTAAAAACAAGAATAGCAATAAGATGAAAAAAAAGTTTACAAATGTAAAATTTAATATTAATTTGGGGCTCGGACTTAGCACGGACCAAATGCGACTAGTATATAAGTTAGAATTCTACTTGGTTATTCATCAGTGACTAATTAATACACAACTTAACGCACAAAGGTATCAATAGGATTATATTTACGTTTAACCCTTTCTTTTGGGTAGAGATACATTGTTGTTGATATAACTTGAGATAGATACATAAGTCATATATATCCGATATATAAATCTAACAAATGTAATATATTTTTACCATATTTGTAATGTATTTTTATGTTCTTTTATACCAATACATAGATATATTACCTTTTTAAGTGGGTCTCTTGATGTATCTTCAAAAGCTTTGTCTTTTGAAGCACAAATCTATTTTTTTTAGTTTGAATTGTCTTCTCATCATAACAGGATCGTTGAGGTATTTTAATCTATGTTTATGAAAATCATCAGAATTTTTATTAAATACAGTCGAATAAAATTAACAACACCTGTCATTTGAGATTTGTCTAATTGACAAATCTTAATACTAAAAGATGGTTCAACCTCTAAATTCATTAACTAACTTAAATTTGAGCTAAGAACAGATAATCAAATCTATATTGGCTCAAAATTTTGATATAATCAACTTTAAAAAACTATGAAACATAAACTAACCTCCAATTAATTAAAGAGTTAAACTAAAAGATGGTTCAACCTCTAAATTCATTAACTAACTTAAATTTGAGCTAAGAACAGATAATCGAATCTATATTGGCTTAAAATTTTGATATACTCAACTTTAAAAAACTATGAAACATAAATTAACCTCCAATTAATTGAAGAAGAAAATTAAATGGAGATTTGAAAGTATTTATTGAAAATTGTAAATTGAAATTGGAGATAAAGTTTGGGGAAGGGGGGGCATCAAATTCAAATTCAAAAAGTTAAAAGTAGCTGCAAGTTACTCTTATTTGATTTGCGCCGAGAAAAAAACAACCATGATAGATGTGGGATGTATCCGATATTTTAAGAAAAGTTACGATTTATCCGAAGTTTAAAAGAGAGAAGAAAATCAGAAATTTTAGTAATTAATTAAACGAGGTGGAATTTAAAGTAGTTAAAGTAAGTTGGGGGTTTCGGCCACAGGTGACAAAAGAGTTTTAAAATGAGGTGTAGATGACACAAGTCTTAATAATTGAGTAGAGGTGACAATTACTTCATTATGGTTTAAGAAAGTTTGAAAAATTTTAAAATAACCCACAAGTTTTTAAATTTACACTTTGATTCAAATGTTAGTTAATATATAACCGGGAACGAAGGGAAAAAAGACGTCTTTTTCTCTCTCCTCATCTGTTGTTATTTTCTCTTTCTTCTCGATATTTGTTCATTATTGCTGCTGCTTTATTCATCATCTTCTGATTCATTATCAACTTCATATTCTTCTTGTTGACCATTGTTGTTGTTGTTGTTACCCCAACTGCTACTCTTTGACCAAATTCTTATGTCAAATTTTATTTTGTAAATCACTTTCAACTTTGGAATTTACTTGAGAGGAGACTTTGGTAAGTCAAATTATGCTTTTTAGTTGAATCTGGGTAACGGCTAGTGTGTTGTTTTTTCAACAATAGTTTGCACGCAAACATGAAAGAAATACAAGAGCAATCTGTTTAAATAAATCCATTATCTGCAGCACCAGATAAATGTTCAGTTGTAACAGTAGACTCATGTTGGATTCATATTTAAGGGTTCTAGGTGCCCGTAATATGATTATGAATTGAATAGATGGGTATTTTGTTGCACCAGATTAGTAATCTGTTTCAACAGATAAATAATCTATTTCATCAGATTACTAATATATTTCGAACAACAAAATACAGCTCCTGTCACACACAAAACCTAACAGATAACTCATATGTTCTTGCTATTGATACTGGAATTAAATTATTCCTTAATTGTAGA